>NC_080379.1:145168483-145405596 GCF_014773155.1 Arachis stenosperma | reverse complement strand
GGGATCACCTTCTTCATGGCCACAACTTCATAGAAGTGGTCTTGATGTACCCTTGAGATGAATCCTCCATCTCCTATGACTCGGAGGTGGAAGCTTTTGCCTTCCCTTTCCTCTTTCTAGAGGTTCTCCGCCTTAGGTTGCCATAAATGGTTATGGAAAAATAAAAAGCAATGCTTTTACCACACCAAACTTAGAAGGTTTTGCTCGTCCTCGAGCAAAAAAAAGAAAGAAGAGTAAAAGAAGAAGAAATGGAGGAGATGGAGGTGGCTTTGATATTCGCCAAGGGAAAGAAGTAGTCTGTAGTGTTGTGTGAAAATGAAGGAGTGAAGAAGGGTTTTATAGGGGTGGGGAGAGGGGTATGGTTCGGTTATGTATGGGGGTTTGGGAGGAAAGTGGTTTGAATTTGAATGGTAAGGTAGGTGGGATTTTATGAAGGATGGATGTGAGTGGTGAAGAGAATGGTGGATTTGATAGGTGAGGGTTTTTGGGGAAGAGGTATTGTGATTGGTGAATGGGTGAAGAAGAGAGAGAGTGGTGGGATAGGTGGGGATCCTAGGGGTCCACAGATCTTGGTGTCAGGAAAATTCATCCCTGCACCAAGTGGCGAGCAAAAATGCTCTTTATGCCAATTCTGGCGTTAAACACCGGGCTGGTGCCCATTTCTGGCGTTTAACACCAGCTTCTTGCCCTTTCCTAGTGTTTAACGTCAGTCTGGTACCCCTTTCTGGCGTTAAACGCCCAGAATGGTGCCAGACTGGGCGTTAAACGCCCATTTGCTGCCCTTACTAGCGTTTAAACGCCAGCAAGGTTTTCCTCCAGGGTGTGTTGTTTTTTTTTCTGTTTTTCATTCTGTTTTTGCTTTTTCAATTGATTTTGTGACTTCCCATGATCATCAACCTACAGAAAACATAAAATAACAAAGGAAATTAGATAAATATAACATTGGGTTACCTCCCAACAAGCGCTTCTTTAATGTCAGTAGCTTGATAGTGGGAATAGCATAAAAACTGACAGTGTCAACCCCATTGGTCTTGACAGTGTCATAAAAACTAGCTCTGTCTCTTACAACAAAAGGGAATAGCATAAGTCTGTAGACTTCAGGGTCAACCCCATTGGTCTTGACAGTGTCACAGATTTGCAAGAACTCAGCTAAAAACTGATGAGGATCTTCCAATGGAAGTCCATGGAACTTGCAATTCTGTTGCATTAGAGAAACTAATTGAGGCTTAAGCTCAAAGCTGTTTGCTCCAATGGCAGGGATAGAGATGCTTCTCCCATAGAAGTCGGAAGTAGGTGCAGTAAAGTCACCCAGCACCTTCCTTGCATTGTTAGCATTGTTGTTGTTTTCGGCTGCCATGTCTTTTTCTTGTTTGAAGATTTCTGTTAGGTCCTCAACAGAGAGTTGTGCCTTAGCTTCTCTTATCTTTCGCTTCAAAGTCCTTTCAGGTTCAGGGTCAGCCTCAACAAGAATGCTTTTGTCTTTGCTCCTGCTCATATGAAAGAGAAAAGAACAATAAAGTATGGAATCCTCTATGTCACAGTATAGAGATTCCTTGAGGTGTCAGAGGAAAAGAAAAATAGAAGGAAGAGGTAGAAGAATTTGAACTTATCAAGATGGATAGAGTTCGAATTGTGCATTGAGGAGGAGTGTTAGTCCATAAATAGAAGGATGTGAGAAGAGGGGAAGAAATTTTCGAAAATAAATTAAAAAGATTTTAAAAACATTTTGAAAAATACTAATTGATTTTCGAAAACTAGGAGTGGAAAAGAAATCAAGTGATTTTTGAAAAAGATTTTGAAATTAGAAATCAGAAAGATATGATTGAAAACTTATTTTGAAAAAGATGTGATTAAGAAGATATGATTGAAAAGTTATGATTTTAAAAAGATATGATTGAGAAGATATGATTTGAAAAACAATTTATAAAAAGATTTGATTTTGAAAATTAATGACTTGGCTAACAAGAAAAGATATGATTCAAACATTAAACCTTTCTCAACAGAAAAGGAAACATACTTGAAATGTTGAATCAAATCATTAATTGATAGCAAGTATTTTTGAAAAAAAAAGAAATTGATTTTGAAAATATATGATTGAAAAGATTTGATTTGAAAAAGATTTGATTTTGAAAAATTTTGAAAACTTGAAAAAAATTTGAATTAAAAATAGAATCTTCCCTCTTGTGCCATCCTAGCGTTAAACGCCCAGAATGGTATCCATTTTGGCGTTTAACGCCCAAAACACTACCCTTTTGGGCGTTAAACGCCCAGCCAGGCACCCTGGCTGGCATTTAAACGCCAGTTTTCCTTCTTCACTGGGCGTTTTGAACGCCAAGCCTTTTCTGTGTAATTCCTCTACTGTATGTTCTGAATCTTCGATTCTCTGTATTATTGACTTCAAAAGACACAAATTAAAAATTTTTTTGGATTTTTAATAATGAGGAATAATCAAAATGCAACTAAAATCAAATAACAATGCATGCAAGACACCAAACTTAGCAGTTTGTATATCATTGACACTAACAAAATGAGAATGCATATGAGAAACAACAAAACATTCAAGACAAGAGAATTTAAAGATCAGAACAAGGAAATCATCAAGAACAACTTGAAGATCAATGAAGACACATGAATGAATGCAAGAAGAATAGAAACATGCAATTGACACCAAACTTAAAATGAGACACTAGACTCAACAAGAAACATACAAAATATTTTTGGTTTTTATGATTTTGTAATTTTTTTAGATTTTTTTTCGAAAATTGAGTGAAAAAGAAAATAAAGATATCAAAATTCTTAATGAGAATTCCAGGAATCATGCAATGTTAGTCTAAGGCTTCAATCTAAAGAAATTAGACATGGCTAGCCAAGCTTCAGCAGGACATTGCATTCAAGAGCTAAATTGATGGGAATCGATCAGCTTTGGTGATGATAAGAACATCACCTTGAAACACTAGAATTCATTCTTAAGAACTCTAAAGAAAAATACCTAATCTAAGCAACAAGATGAACCGTCAGTTGTCCAAACTCAAACAATCCCCGGCAACGGCCACCAAAAACTTGGTGCACGAAATTGTGATCATCAATGGCGCATCAACATGGTACGCTCAATTGCAATCTCAACTCTTTATCACAACTTCGCACAACTAACCAGCAAGTACACTGGGTCGTCCAAGTAATAAACCTTTCGCGAGTAAGGGTCGATCCCACGGAGATTGTTGGTATGAAGCAAGCTATGGTCATCTTGTAAATCTCAGTCAGGTAGATTCAAATGGTTATGGATGATTTATTAATAAATCATAAAATAAAGATAGAGATACTTATGTAATTCATTGGTGAGAATTTCAGATAAACGAATGGAGATGCTTTGTCCCTTCCGTCTCTCTGCTTTCCTATTGCCTTTATCCAATCCTTCTTACTCCTTTTCATGGCAAGCTGTATGTTGGGTATCACCATTGTCAGTGGCTATAGTCCCGTCCTCTCAGTGAAAATGTTCAACGCGCTCTGTCACAGCACGGCTAATCATCTGTCGGTTCTCAATCAGGTTGGAATAGAATCCATTGATTCTTTTGCGTCTGTCACTAACGCCCAGCCTTCAGGAGTTTGAAGCTCGTCACAGTCATTCAATCCTTGAATCCTACTCAGAATACCACATACAAGGTTTAGACCTTCCGGATCCTCCTGAATGCTGCCATCAATTCTAGCTTATACCACGAAGATTCCGATTAAGGGATCCAAGAGATATCCACTCAATCTAAGGTAGAACGGAGGTGGTCGTCAGGTACATGTTCATAGGTGAGAATGATGATGAGTCTCACGGATCATCACATTCATCAAGTTGAGGAACAAGTGATATCTTAGAACAAGAATAAGCTGAATTGAATAGAAGAACAATAGTAATTGCATTAATACTCGAGGTACAGCAGAGCTCCACACCTTAATCTATGGTGTGTAGAAACTCCACCGTTGAAAATATATAAGAACAAGGTCTAGGCATGGCCGAATGGCCAGCCTCCCAAAGAAGGTTCAATCATAAAAACATGATCAAAAGATGATAAAATACAATAGCAAAAGGTCCTATTTGTAGATAACTAATGGCTTAGGGTTTACAAAGATGAGTAAATGACATAAAAATCCACTTCCGGACCCACTTGGTGTGTGCTTGGGCTGAGCATTGAAGCTTCTATGTGTAGAGACTTTTCTTGGAGTTAAACGCCAGCTTTTGTGCCAGTTTGGGCATTTAACTCTCATTCTTGTGCCAGTTCCGGCGTTTAACGCCGGGCAGTTTTGAGCTGATTTGGAATGCCGGTTTGGGCCGTCAAATCTCGGACAAAGTATGGACTATTATACATTGCTGGAAAGCCCAGGATGTCGACTTTCCAACACAATTGAGAGCGCGCCAATTGTGCTTCTATAGCTCCAGAAAATCCACTTCAAGTACAGGGAGGTCAGAATCCAACGGCATCTGCAGTCCTTTTCAGCCTCTGAATCAGATTTTTGCTCAGGTCCCTCAATTTCAGCCAGAAAATACCTGAAATCACAGAAAAACACACAAACTCATAGTAAAGTCCAGAAAAGTGAATTTTAACTACAAACTAATAAAAATCTAATGAAAACTAACTAAAACATACTAAAAACATACTAAAAACAATGCCAAAAAGCGTATAAATTATCCGCTCATCACAACACCAAACTTAAATCATTGCTTGTCCCCAAGCAACTGAAAATCAAATAAGATAAAAAGAAGAGAATATGCAATGAATTCCAAAAACATCTATGAAGATCAGTATTAATTAGATGAGCGGGGCTTTTAGCTTTTTGCCTCTGAACAGTTTTGGCATCTCACTCTATCCTTTGAAATTCAGAATGATTGGCTTCTATAGGAACTCAGAATCCAGATAATGTTATTGATTCTCCTAGTTAAGTTTGATGATTCTTGAACACAGCTATTTTATGAGTCTTGGCCGTGGCCCAAAGCACTCTGTCATCCAGTATTACCACCGGATACATACATGCCACAGACACATAATTGGGTGAACCTTTTCAGATTGTGACTCAGCTTTGCTAGAATCCCCAATTAGAGGTGTCCAGGGTTCTTAAGCACACTCTTTTTGCCTTGGATCACAACTTCATTATTATTTTTTTTCTTTTTCTTTTTCCTTTTTCTTTTTTTTCGTTTTTTTTTTTGAATTCACTGCTTTTTCTTACTTCAAGAATCATTTTTATGATTTTTCAGATCCTCAGTAACATGTCTCCTTTTTCATCATTCTTTCAAGAGCCAACATTCATGAACAACAAATTCAAAAGACATATGCACTGTTCAAGCATACATTCAGAAGTCAAAAGTATTGCCACCACATCAAAATAATTAATCTGTTATAAAATTCAAAATTCATGCAATTCTTCTCTTTTTCATTTAAGAACATTTTTCATTTAAGAAAGGTGATGGATTCATAGGACATCCATAACTTTAAGGCATAGACACTAAGACACTAATGATCATAAGACACAAACATAAGCATGAAAATTCGAAAAACAGAAAAATAAAGAACAAGGAAATTAAAGAACGGGTCCACCTTAGTGATGGCGGCTTGTTCTTCCTCTTGAAGATCTTATGGAGTGCTTGAGCTCCTCAATGTCTCTTCCTTGCCTTTGTTGCTCCTCTCTCATGATTCTTTGATCTTCTCTAATTTCATGGAGGTGGATGGAATGTTCTTGGTGCTCCACCCTTAGTTGTCCCATGTTGGAACTCAATTCTCCTAGGGAGGTGTTGATTTGATCCCAATAGTTTTGTGGAGGAAAGTGCATCCCTTGAGGCATCTCAGGGATTTCATGATGAATGGGATCTCTTGTTTGCTCCATCCTTTTCTTAGTGATGGGCTTGTCCTCATCAATGAGGATGTCTCCCTCTATGTCAATTCCTACTGAATAACAGAGGTGACAAATGAGATGAGGAAAGGCTAACCTTGCCAAGGTAGAGGACTTGTCCGCCACCTTATAAAGTTCTTGGGCTATAACCTCATGAACTTCTACTTCCTCTCCAATCATGATGCTCTGTATCATGATGGCCCGGTCTATAGTAACTTCGGACTGGTTGCTAGTGGGAATGATTGAGCGTTGGATAAACTCCAACCATCCCCTAGCCACGGGCTTGAGGTCATGCCTTCTCAGTTGAACCGGCTTCCCTCTTGAATCTCTCTTCCATTGAGTGCCCTCTTCACAAATGTCTATGAGGACTTGGTCCAACCTTTGATCAAAGTTGACCCTTCTAGTGTAAGGGTGTTCATCTCCTTGCATCATGGGCAAGTTGAATGCCAACCTCACATTTTTCGGACTAAAATCTAAGTATTTCTCCCGAACCATTGTAAGTCAATTCTTTCGGTCCGGATTCACACTTTGATCATGGTTCTTGGTAATCCATGCATTGGCATAGAACTCTTGAACCATTAAGATTCTGACTTGTTGAATGGGGTTGGTAAGAACTTCCCAACCTCTTCTTCGGATCTCATGTCGGATCTCCGGATATTCACTCTTTTTGAGTTTGAAAGGGACCTCAGGGATAACCTTCTTCATGGCCACAACTTCATAGAAGTGGTCTTAATGTACCCTTGAGATGAATCTCTCCATCTCCCATGACTCGGAGGTGGAAGCTTTTGCCTTCCCTTTCCTCTTTCTAGAGGTTTCTCTGGCCTTAGGTGCCATAAATGGTTATGGAAAAACAAAAAGCAATGCTTTTACCACACCAAACTTAGAAGGTTTGCTCGTCCTCGAGCAAAAGAAGAAAGAAGAGAGTAGAAGAAGAAGAAGAAATGGAGGAGATGGAGGTGGCTTTGATATTCGGCCAAGGGAAAGAAGTAGTGTGTAGGTTGTGTGAAAATGAAGGAGTGAAGAAGGGTTTATATAAGGGTGGGGAGAGGGGTAGGGTTCGGTTATGTATGGGTGGGTTTGGGAGGGAAAGTGGTTTGAATTGAATGGTAAGGTAGGTGGGGTTTTATGAAGGATGGATGTGAGTGGTGAAGAGAATGGTGGGATTTGATAGGTGAGGGGTTTTTGGGGAAGAGGTATTGAGGTGATTGGTGAATGGGTGAAGAAGAGAGAGAGTGGTGGGGTAGGTGGGGATCCTATGGGGTCCACAGATCCTGAGGTGTCAAGGAAAATTCATCCCTGCACCAAGTGGTGAGCAAAAATGCTCTTTATGCCAATTCTGGCGTTAAACGCCGGGCTGGTGCCCATTTCTGGCGTTTAACGCCAGCTTCTTGCCCTTTCCTGGTGTTTAACGCCAGTCTGGTGCCCCTTTCTGGCGTTAAACGCCCAGAATGGTGCCAGACTGGGCGTTAAACGCCCATTTGCTGCCCTTGCTGGCGTTTAAACACCAGCAAGGTTTTCCTCCAGGGTGTGCTGTTTTTCTTTCTATTTTTTATTCTGTTTTTGCTTTTTCAATTGATTTTGTGACTTCCCATGATCATCAACCTACAGAAAACATAAAATAACAAAGGAAATTAGATAAATATAACATTGGGTTGCCTCCCAACAAGCGCTTCTTTAATGTCAGTAGCTTGACAGTGGGCTCTCATGGAGCCTCACAAATGCTCAAAGCAATGTTGGAACCTCCCAACACCAAACTTAGAGTTTGAATGTGGGGGTTCAACACCAAACTTATAAGTTGGTTGTGGCCTCCCAACACCAAACTTAGAGTTTGACTGTGGGGGCTCTGTTTGAATCTGTTTTGAGAGAAGCTCTTCATGCTTCCTCTCCATGGTAACAGAGGAATATCCTTGAGCCTTAAACACAAAGGATTCTTTATTCACTTGAATGATCAATTCTCCTCTGTCCACATCAATCACAGCCTTTGCTGTGGCTAGGAAGGGTCTGCCAAGAATGATAGATTCATCCATGCACTTCCCAGTCTCAAGGACTATGAAATCAGCAAGGATGTAATGGTCTTCAATCTTTACCAGAACATCCTCTACAAGTCCATCAGCTTGTTTTCTTGAATTGTCTGCCTTCTCTAGTGAGATTCTTACAACTTGCACATCAAAGATCCCTAGCTTCTCCATTACAGAGAGAGGCATGAGGTTTATGCTTGACCCTAGGTCACACAGAACCTTTTCAAAGGTCATGGTGCCTATGGTACAAGGTATTGAGAACTTCCCAGGGTCCTGTCTCTTTTGAGGTAATCTCTGCCTAGTCAAGTCATCCAGTTCTTTGGTGAGCAAAGGGGGTTCATCCTCCCAAGTCTCATTACCAAATAACTTGTCATTTAGCTTCATGATTGCTCCAAGGTACTTAGCAACTTGCTCTTCAGTGACATATTCGTCCTCTTCAGAGGAAGAATACTCATCAGAGCTCATGAATGACAGAAGTAAATCCAATAGAATCTCTATGGTCTCATTATGAGCCTCAGATTCCCATGGTTCCTCATTAGGGAACTCATTGGAGGCCAGTGGACGTCCATTGAGGTCTTCCTCAGTGGCAATCACTGCCTCTTCCTCCTCTCCAAGTTCGGCCATGTGGGTCATGTTAATGGCCTTGCATTCTCCTTTTGGATTCTCTTCTGTATTGCTTGGAGGACTACTAGGAGGGAGTTCAGTAATTTTCTTGCTCAGCTGTCCCACTTCTGCCTCCAAATTCCTAATGGAGGACCTTGTTTCAGTCATGAAACTTTGAGTGGTTTTGATTAGATCAGAGACCATGGTTGCTAAGTCAGAGTGGCTCTGCTTAGAATTCTCTGTCTGTTGCTGAGAAGATGATGGAAAAGGCTTGCCATTGCTAAACCTGTTTCTTCCACCATTATTGTTGTTGAAACCTTGTTGAGGTCTCTGTTGATCCTTCCATGAGAGATTTGGATGATTTCTCCATGAAGGATTATAGGTGTTTCCGTAGGATTCTCCCATGTAATTCACCTCTTCCATTGAAGGGTTCTCAGGATCATAAGCTTCTTCTACAGATGAAGCATCCTTAGTACTGCCTGGTGCAGCTTGCATTCCAGACAGACTTTTAGAAATCATATTGACTTGTTGAGTCAATATTTTGTTCTGTGCCAATATGGCATTCAGAGTATCAATCTCAAGAACTCCTTTCTTCTGATTCGTCCCATTGTTCACAGGATTCCTTTCAGAAGTGTACATGAATTGGTTATTTGCAACCATTTCAATGAGTTCTTGAGCTTCTGCAAGCGTCTTCTTCAGATGAAGAGATCCTCCAGCAGAGCTATCCAATGACATCTTGGACAGTTCAGACAGACCATCATAGAAGATACCTATGATGCTCCATTCAGAAAGCATGTCAGAGGGACACTTTCTGATCAATTGTTTGTATCTTTCCCAAGCTTCATAGAGGGATTCACCTTCCTTCTGTCTGAAGGTTTGGACTTCCACTCTAAGCTTACTCAATTTTTGAGGTGGAAAGAACTTTGCCAAGAAGGCATTGACTAGCTTTTCCCAAGAGTTCAGGCATTCTTTAGGTTGTGAGTCCAACCCTATCCTAGCTCTGTCTCTTACAGCAAAAGGGAATAGCATAAGTCTGTAGACTTCAGGGTCAACCCCATTAGTCTTGACAGTGTCACAGATTTGCAAGAACTCAGCTAAAAACTGATGAGGATCTTCCAATGGAAGTCCATGGAACTTGCAATTCTGTTGCATTAGAGAAACTAATTGAGGCTTAAGCTCAAAGTTGTTTGCTCCAATGGCAGGGATAGAAATGCTTCTCCCATAGAAGTCGGGAGTAGGTGCAGTAAAGTCACCCAGCACCTTCCTTGCATTGTTGGCATTGTTGTTGTTTTTGGCTGCCATGTCTTTTTCTTGTTTGAAGATTTCTGTTAGGTCCTCAACAGAGAGTTGTGCCTTAGCTTCTCTTAGCTTTCGCTTCAAAGTCCTTTCAGGTTCAGGGTCAGCCTCAATAAGAATGCATTTGTCTTTGCTCCTGCTCATATGAAAGAGAAGAGAACAAGAAAGTATGGAATCCTCTATGTCACAGTATAGAGATTCCTTGAGGTGTCAGAGGAAAAGAAAAATAGAAGGAAAAGGTAAAAGAATTCGAACTTATCAAGATGGATAGAGTTCGAATTGTGCATTGAGGAGGAGTGCTAGTCCATAAATAGAAGGATGTGAGAAGAGGGGAAGAAATTTTCGAAAATAAATTAAAAAGATTTTAAAAACATTTTGAAAAATACTAATTGATTTTTGAAAACTAGGAGTGGAAAAGAAATCAAGTGATTTTTGAAAAAGATTTTGAAATTAGAAATTAGAAAGATATGATTGAAAACTTATTTTGAAAAAGATGTGATTAAGAAGATATGATTGAAAAGTTATGATTTTAAAAAGATATGATTGAGAAGATATGATTTGAAAAACAATTTAAAAAGATTTGATTTTGAAAATTAATGACTTGGCTAACAAGAAAAGATATGATTCAAACATTAAACCTTTCTCAACAGAAAAGGCAACATATTTGAAATGTTGAATCAAATCATTAATTGATAGCAAGTATTTTTGAAAAAGAAAGAAATTGATTTTGAAAATATATGATTGAAAAGATTTGATTTGAAAAAGATTTGATTTTGAAAAATTTTGAAAACTTGAAAAAAATTTGAATTAAAAACAGAATCTTCCCTCTTGTGCCATCCTAGCGTTAAACGCCCAGAATGGTATCCATTCTGTCGTTTAACGCCCAAAACACTACCCTTTTGGGCGTTAAACGCCCAGCCAGGCACCCTGGCTGGCGTTTAAACGCCAGTTTTCCTTCTTCACTGGGCGTTTTGAACGCCAAGCCTTTTCTGTGTAATTCCTCTGCTGTATGTTCTGAATCTTCAATTCTCTGTATTATTGACTTGAAAAGACACAAATTAAAATTTTTTTTGGATTTTTAATAATGAGGAATAATCAAAATGCAACTAAAATCAAATAACAATGCATGCAAGACACCAAACTTAGCAGTTTGTATACCATTGACACTAACAAAATGAGAATGCATATGAGAAACAACAAAACATTCAAGACAAGAGAATTTAAACATCAGAACAAGGAAATCATCAAGAACAACTTGAAGATCAATGAAGACACATGAATGAATGTAAGAAGAATAGAAACATGCAATTGACACCAAACTTAAAATGAGACACTAGACTCAACAAGAAACATACAAAATATTTTTGGTTTTTATGATTTTGTAATTTTTTTAGATTTTTTTTTAGAAAATTGAGTGAAAAAGAAAATAAAGATATCAAAATTCTTAATGAGAATTCCAGGAATCATGCAATGTTAGTCTAAAGCTTCAGTCTAAAGAAATTAGACATGGCTAGCCAAGCTTCAGCAGGACATTTCATTCAAGAGCTAAATTGATGGGAATCAATCAGCTTTGGTGATGATAAGAACATCACCTTGAAACACTAGAATTCATTCTTAAGAACTCTAAAGAAAAATACCTAATCTAAGCAACAAGATGAACCGTCAGTTGTCCAAACTCAAACAATCCCCGGCAACGGCCACCAAAAACTTGGTGCATGAAATTTTGATCATCAATGGCGCATCAACATGGTACGCTCAATTGCAATCTTATCTCTTTATCACAACTTCGCACAATTAACCAGCAAGTACACTGGGTCGTCCAAGTAATAAACCTTAGGCGAGTAAGGGTCGATCCCACGGAGATTGTTGGTATGAAGCAAGCTATGGTCATCTTGTAAATCTCAGTCAGGCAGATTCAAATGGTTATGGATGATTTATGAATAAAGCATAAAATAAAGATAGAGATACTTATGTAATTCATTGGTGAGAATTTCAGATAAGCGAATGGAGATGCTTTGTCCCTTCCGTCTCTCTGCTTTCCTATTGTCTTTATCCAATCCTTCTTACTCCTTTCCATGGCAAGCTGTATGTTGGGCATCACCGTTGTCAGTGGCTACAGTCCCGTCCTCTCAGTGAAAATGTTCAACGCGCTCTGTCACAGCACGGCTAATCATCTGTCGGTTCTCAATCAAGTTGGAATAGAATCCATTGATTCTTTTGCGTCTGTCACTAACGCCCAGCCTTCAGGAGTTTGAAGCTCGTCACAGTCATTCAATCCTTGAATCCTACTTAGAATACCATAGACAAGGATTAGACCTTCCGGATTCTCTTGAATGCCGCCATCAATTCTAGCTTATACCACGAAGATTCCGATTAAGGGATCCAAGAGATATCCACTCAATCTAAGGTAGAACGGAGGTGGTTGTCAGGCACACGTTCATAGGTGAGAATGATGATGAGTCTCACGGATCATCACATTCATCAAGTTGAGGAACAAGTGATATCTTAGAACAAGAATAAGCTGAATTGAATAGAAGAACAATAGTAATTGCATTAATACTCGAGGTACAGCAGAGCTCCACACCTTAATCTATGGTGTGTAGAAACTCCACCGTTGAAAATACATAAGAACAAGGTCTAGGCATGGCCGAATGGCCAGCCTCCCAAAGAGGTTCAATCATAAAAACATGATCAAAAGATGATAAAATACAATAGCAAAAGGTCCTATTTGTAGATAACTAGTGGCTTAGGGTTTACAAAGATGAGTAAATGACATAAAAATTCACTTCCGGGCCCATGTGTGCTTGGGCTGAGCATTGAAGCTTCTATGTGTAGAGACTTTTCTTGGAGTTAAACGCCAGCTTTTGTGCCAGTTTGGGCGTTTAACTCCCATTCTTGTGCCAGTTCCGGCGTTTAACGCCGGGCAGTTTTGAGCTGATTTGGAATGCCGGTTTAGGCCGTTAAATCTCGGGCAAAGTATGGACTATTATACATTGCTGGAAAGCCCAGAATGTCTACTTTCCAACGCAATTGAGAGCGCGCCAATTGGACTTCTGTAGCTCCAGAAAATCCACTTCGAGTGCAGGGAGGTCAGAATCCAACAGCATCTGCAGTCCTTTTCAGCCTCTGAATCAGATTTTTGCTCAGGTCCCTCAATTTCAGCCAGAAAATACCTGAAATCACAAAAAAATACACAAACTCATAGTAAAGTCCAGAAAAGTGAATTTTAACTAAAAACTAATAAAAATCTAATAAAAACTAACTAAAACATACTAAAAACATACTAAAAACAATGCCAAAAAGTGTATAAATTATCCGTTCATCACCTGCTCATATGAAAAAGAAAAGAACAGAAAAGGAAGAGAAATCCTCTATGTCACAGTATAGAGATTCCTTTATGTTAGTAGAAGAAGAAAGGAATAGAGGAAGGAAAAAAGTTAAGAATCCAAACACAAGGGGGAAGATAGGTTCGAATTCTTGAGATGAAGAGAAGTGTTAGTAAATAAATAAATAAATAGAAGAAGATGAGAGAGGGAGAAATTCGAAAATAAATTTTGAAAAAGGGTTAGTGATTTTCGAAAATCAAGAGAAGAAAAACAATTAAAATTAAAATTTGAAACAATTAGTCAATTAAAAGAATTTTGAAAAAGAGGGAGGTAATTTTCGAAAATTAGAGAGAGAAAAGTAGTTAGGTGGTTTTGAAAAAGATAAGAAACAAACAAAAAGTCAATTAGTTAGTTGAAAAAGATTTGAAAATCAATTTTGAAAAGATAAGAAGTTAGAAAAGATATTGGAATTGAATTTGAAAAAGATATAATTTGAAAAAAAAAGATATTTTGAAAAGATATGATTGAAAAAGATATTTTGGAAAAGATTTGATTTTTAAAATTAAAATTTGATTACTTGACTAACAAGAAACTAAAAGATATGATTCTAGAATTTAAAGATTGAACCTTTCTTAACAAGAAAGTAACAAACTTCAAATTGTTGAATCAATCACATTAATTGTTAGTAAAGTTTTCGAAATTTTGAAATAAAGATAAGAAAAAGATTTTGAAAATAAATTTTAAAAATTTTCGGAAATAATAAAAAATGAAAAATATTTGATTTTTGAAATAGATTTTGAAAAGATAGGATTTTAAAAATTGAAAATTTGACTTGACTTATAAGCAATAGCTAAGTTTTAAAAATTTTCGACTAAGTCAACTCAAATTTTCGAAAATTATGAGCAAAATAAGGAAAAGATATTTTTTTGAATTTTGAATTTTTAATGATATCAAAACACATGATGCATGCAAGAACACTATGAATGTCAAGATGAACACAAAGAACACTTTGAAGATCAAGATGAACATCAAGACTTATTTTTGAAAAATTTTCAAGAAAAGAAAAATATGCAAGACACCAAACTTAGAAATTTTTCACGTTTAGACACTATGAATGCAAGAATGCATATAAAAAACAACAAAAAAACACAAAATAAGAAAATTTAAAGATCAAATAAGAAGACTTATCAAGAACAACTTGAAGATCATGAAGAACACATGCATGAATTTTCAAAAAAAGAATGCATAAATTTTAAAAACATGCAATTGACACCAAACTTAAAATTTGACTCTAGACTCAAACAAGAAACACAAATTATTTTTTATTTTATGATTTTAGGATTTTTTTTTTGAAAATTATTTTTAGAGAAACGAAAACAAATAAATAAATAAAATTTTTGAAAGGTTTTTGAAAAATTTTTGAAAATAAAATTACCTAATCTGAGCAACAAGATGAACCGTCAGTTGTCCAAACTCGAACAATCCCCGGCAACAGCGCCAAAAATTTGGTGCACGAAATTGTGATCATCAACAATGGCGCCAATAGACTTGGTGCTCTCAAACGTGAATCACACTTTGTCACAATTCCGCACAACTAACCAACAAGTGCACTGGGTCGTCCAAGTAATAAACCTTACGTGAGTAAGGGTCGATCCCACGGAAATTGTTGGTATGAAGCAACCTATGGTCACCTTGTAAATCTCAGTTAGGCGGATTCATATGGTTATAATGGTTTTTTGAAAATAATAATAAATAAAGAGAAAATAAAGATAGAAGTACTTATGTAAATCATTGGTAGGAATTTCAGATAAGTGTATGAAGATGCTGTATTCCTTCTGAATCTCTGCTTTCCTGCTGCTTTCATCCAATCCCTCTTACTCTTTTCCATGGCAAGCTGTATGTAGGGCATCACCGTTGTGAATGGCTACATCCCATCCTCTCAGTGAAAATGGTCCAAATGCTCTGTCGCAGCATAGCTAATCATCTGTCGGTTCTCGATCATGTCGGAATAGAATCCATTGATTCTTTTGCGTTTGTCATCACGCCCAACAATCGCGAGTTTGAAGCTCGTCACAGCCATTCAATCCCTAAATCCTACTCAGAATACCACAGACAAGGTTTAGACTTTCCGGATCCTCAAGAGTGGCCGCCAAAGGGTTCTAGCTTATACCACGAAGATTCTGGTTAGGGAATCCAAGAGATACTCGCTCGTTCTAAGGTAGAACGGAAGTGGTTGTCAATCACTCGTTCATAGGTGAGAATGATGATGAGTGTCACGGATAATCACATTCATCATGTTGAAGTGCAACGAATATCTTAGAGTAAGAATAAGCCGAATTGAATAGCAAACTGTAGTACTTTGCATTAAAACTCGAGGTACAGCAGAGCTCCACACCTTAATCTATGGTGTGTAGAAACTCCACCGTTGAAAATACATAAGTGATCAAGGTTCAGGCATGGCCGAATGGCCAGCCCCCAAAGTCTAAGAACTAAACGTCCAAAGATGGATGCTAAGATAAAAGACGAAACCAAGATGTCTAATACAATAGTAAAATGTCCTATTTATACTAGACTAGCTACTAGGGTTTACAGAAATAAGTAATTAATACAGAAATCCACTTCCGGGGCCCACTTGGTGTGTGCTTAGGCTGAGCTTGAGATTTACACGTGCAGAGGCTTCTCTTGGAGTTAAACACCAAGTTGTAATGTGTTTTTGGAGTTTAACTCTGGTTTATGACGTGTTTCTGGCGTTTGACTCCAGAATGCAGCATGGAACTGGCATTGAACGCCAGTTTGCATCATCTAAGCTCGAATAAAGTATAGACTATTATATATTTCTGGAAAGCTCTGGATGTCTACTTTCCAACGCCGTTGAGAGCGCACCATTTGGAGTTCTATAGCTCCAGAAAATTCATTTCGAGTGCAGGGAGGTCAGAATCCAACAACATCAGCAGTCCTTTGTCAGCCTTCTATCAGAGTTTTGCTCAGGTCCCTCAATTTCAGCCAGAAAATATCTGAAATTATAGAAAAACACACAAACTCATAGTAAAGTCTAGAAATGTGAATTTTGCATAAAAACTAATGAAAACATCCCTAAAAGTAGCTAGATCCTACTAAAAACTACCTAAAAACAATGTCAAAAAGCGTATAAATTATCCGCTCATCAATTCCCCCTAACCCTAATCCCCTAAATGGCAGCACCCAGTAACCCTCACCTCACTAGTCATCTCACCATAGTCTCAAGTCTCAACCTCACTGGTGGGCGAAATTGTGATTTATACTTTCACACAACTCGAATAATATTCCTCGGTAATGGCTCCAAAAACTTGGTGCACAATACCATGGTCTAAAATCAACTTCACAGTCTCGCTCAACTAACCAGCAAGTGCACTGGGTCGTCCAAGTAATACCTTACGTGAGTAAGGGTCGATCCCACGGAGATTGTTGGTATGAAGCAAGCTATGGTCACCTTGTAAATCTCAGTTAGGCGGATTAAACCAATTGATTATGGATTTTCTAAAATAAATAATAAACAGAAAATAAAATAGGATAGAAATACTTATGTAAATCAATAGTGGGAATTTCAGATAGGTGTATGGAGATGCTGTGCTCCTCTTGAATCTCTGCTTTCCTACTGCTTTCATCCAATCCTTCTTACTCCTTTCCATGGCAAGCTGTTTGTAGGGCATCACCGTTGTCAATGGCTACATCCCATCCTCTCAGTGAAAATGGTCCTCTGCGGCTGTCACTCGCATGGCTAATCATCTGTCGGTTCTCAATCAAGTTGGAATAGAATCCATTGATTCTTTTGCGCTTGTCATCACGCCCAGCCTTCAGGAGTTTGAAGCTCGTCACAGTCATTCAATCCTAGAATCCTACTCGGAATACCATAGACAAGGTTTAGACTTTCTGGATTCTCATGAATGCCGCCATCTATCTAACTTATACCACGAAGATTCTGTTGGAGAATCTAAGAGATATGCGCCCGGCCTAGAGTAGAACGGAAGTGGTTGTCAATCACGCGCGTTCATAGGTGAGAATGATGATGAGTGTCACGGATCATCACATTCATCAAGTTGAAGTGCAACGTATATCTTGAAATAGGAATAAATAGAATTGAATAGGATATCATCTTAATGGCATTGAAACTTGAGGTACAGCAGAGCTCCACACCCTTAATCTATGGTGTGTAGAAACTCCACCGTTGAAAATACATAAGTGAAAGGTTCAGGCATGGCCGAGAGGCCAGCCCCCAAGGTCTAAGGACTAGGCGTCCAGAGATCTGATCCTAAGATCTAAAGTGATCAAAAGATGTCAAATACATTAGTTAAATGTTCTATTTATAATAAACTAGCTCCTAGGGTTTACATGAGTAAGTAATTGATGCATAAATCCACTTCCGGGGCCCACTTGGTGTATGTTTGGGCTGAGCTTGATCAATCCACGAGCTGAGGCTTCTCTTGGAGTTGAACTCCGAGTTATGATGTGTTTTGGGCGTTCAACTCCGGATCATGACGTTTTTCTGGCGTTTAACTCCAGACAGCAGCATGAACTTGGCGTTCAATGCCAAGTTACGTCGTCAATTTCCGAATAAAGTATGAACTATTATATATTGCTGGAAAGCCCTGAATGTCTACTTTCCAACGCCGTTGAGAGCGCGCCATTTGAAGTTCTGTAGCTCCAGAAAATCCATTTCGAGTGCAGGGAGGTCAGAATCCAACAGCATCAGCAGTCCTTTTGTCAGCCTTTTTTCAGAGTTTTGCTCAAGTCCCTCAATTTCAGCCAGAAATTACCTGAAATCACAGAAAAACACAAAAACTCCTAGTAAAGTTCAGAAATGTGAATTTAACATAAAAACTAATGAAAACATCCCTAAAAGTAGCTTGAACTTACTAAAAACTACCTAAAAACAATGCCAAAAAGCGTATAAATTATCCGCTCATCACAACACCAAACTTAAATTGTTGCTTGTCCCCAAGCAACTGAAAATCAAACAGGATAAAAAGAAGAGAATATACTATAAATTCAGAAATATCAATGAATATTAATTATAATTAAATGAGCGGGACTTGTAGCTTTTTGCTTCTGAACAGTTTTGGCATCTCACTTTTTCCTTTGAAGTTCAGAATGATTGGCTTCTCTAGGAACTTAGAATTTCGGATAGTGTTATTGACTTTCCTAGTTAAGCATGTTGATTCTTGAACACAGCTACTTATGAGTCTTGGCCGTGGCCCTAAGCATTTTGTTTTCCAGTATTACCACCGGATACATAAATGCCACAGACACATAACTGGGTGAACCTTTTCAGATTGTGACTTAACTTTGCTAAAGTCCCCAGTTCGTGGTGTCCAGAGCTCTTAAGCACACTCTTTTGCCTTGGATCACGACTTTAACCACTTAGTCTCAAGCTTTTTACTTGGACCTTCATGACACAAGCACATGGTTAGGGACAGCTTGATTTAGCCGCTTAGGCCTGGATTTTATTTCCTTGGGCCCTCCTATCCATTGATGCTCAAAGCCTTGGATCCTTTTTACCCTTGCCTTTTGGTTTTAAGGGCTATTGGCTTTTTCTACTGCTCCTTCTTTTTCTATATACTCTTTTTTTTCGAATGCTTCTTCTTTTTCACTGCTTTTTCTTGCTTCAAGAATCAATTTCATGATTTTTTAGATCCTCAATAACATTTCTCTTTGTTCATCATTCTTTCAAGAGCCAACAATTTTAACATTCATAAACAACAAGATCAAAAGACATATGCACTGTTCAAGCATTCATTCAGAAAACAAAAAGTCTTGTCACCACATCAATATAATTAAACTAAATTCAAGAGCTATTTTCGAAATTTATGTACTTCTTGTTCTTTTGAATTAAAACATTTTTCTTTTAAGAGAGGTGAAGGATTCATGGAATTATTCATAATCTTTAAGGCATAGTCACTACATACTAATGATCATGAAGTAGAGACACAAAATATAGATAAACATGAAGGATAAAAACCGAAAAAGCAGAGAAAATAAGAACAAGGAATGAGTCCACCTGAGTGAGGGTGGCGCCTTCTTTGAAGATCCAATGGTGCTTTTTGAGCTTCTTTATGTCTCTTCCTTGCTTCTTTTGAATGATTCCTAGTAATTTTGGTGTTCCTCCCCTTAGTTGTTTCCAATATTTGTGTGAAGGACAACTTATTCCCTGAGGTATCTCAGGAATCTCTTGATTTGTAGCCACATGTTCTACCACTGAGCTATGACGGCTTATATTAGTCTTTCCATCTCCCATGACTCGGAGGTGGAAGCTTTTTGTCTTTCCTTTTTTTCTTTTTTTTTTTTTTTTGAGGTTTCTCTGAATTGTTGATTTTTAGTTTCTCTTGACTTCCTCTTCAGAGTCCTTTCAGGTTCATGATCTGCTTCAATAAGAATGTTCTTGTCCTTGCTCCTGCTCATATAGGGAAGAAGAGAACAAGAAAAGAAAGAGGAATCCTCTATGTCACAGTAAAGAGGTTCCTTATTGTTAGTAGAAGAAGAAAGGAATAAAAGTGGAGAATCCAATCACAATGGTGAGTGTTCCGAGGGTTACCTGAAACGTGTAGCTCGGTCGTCTTGGCGAGACCCGAGGTGGGGGTTCCGTGACCCGAGCTTGATGCGCTGAGCGGCGGGTGGTTGTACCTGCAATGACACTCCGATGCTTAAGTTAGCATGGGTCCAAGCAGATATGTGTAGAATGTAGAATGTCTGTTATACCTGGGTGCTCCAGTGTATTTATAGTAGTTGGCCGTGATCTTCCCTGGATAAGATATTCTTATCTTATCTTATCTTTTGGGGGTTTTATCCCTATCTTCGTGGAACCGCCTTTCCTAGGCCGTTTGGGCCTTTAGGTTTTTGGGCTTCGTTCCTTTTGATGGGCCTTCTTAACTTATTTGTCCGAGGTCCGACCTCGGGCGTGGGCTTTGGGACGAGGTCGGACCTTCTATGAACTTACCGAGTTTGGGGAGCTCGGTCAGGGTATGAACAGTGCCCCTGCCCGAGTTCGTCCTTTCTTGAGGGGTCGAGCTCGGGCATAGTAGTTTTTTCAAAATTTGAAAATGGCCGTTTCAGCATTTATTGCTTTTTACCGTTTCTCCTCGATTTCCGTTCGGGCTCTGTGAAGGCATTATTTATTTGCCCCTTTCCTCATTTTCTTCGTTTTATTCTGTTCCTTTTTCCGTTTTCTGAGTTTTCGCCATCTCTCCTTCGAGCACCGCTCCTTTTTTCTCTTTTGTTCTTCTTCTTCTACTCTTTCTGTGCGTTTTTTCCGGGGTTTCTTCTGCGCCGCCTGTTTCTCTTTGCTGTCGGAACTTGTCGTCCTCTTTCTTTCCAGGTTTGTTCTCGTTTCTTTTTCTCTATGCCTGGGTTGCCCCGAAAAGAGGCGCCGCCATTGCTTTGGTTTGTTTGTATGTGGGGGGGGGCTCTTTTCTCTTGGTACTCTGATTTCGGGTTTACTGCATTTTTTCTTCTAAAAAGAACTTTCGTTTTTTTTGTTTCTGCTGAACGAGTTTTTTGCTGTCTGCCTACTTATGTGATTTTTGGCTTGCTGTTGTACTCTTCTTTGTAGGCAAGATTTTTTATGTCTCGAAAGGTGTTTCAAGCAATGTCGACCAAGATTCCGAGTGGTCTTGGTTGGGTAGATCCTGTTCCTCTAAGGGTCCCTTCTGTTGTAGATTCTGAGTATCTAGTTAGGTTCCGTAGGGAGTGTAGTATTTGTGAGAACAGGGAGTCTGAGCGGGATTATGAGCTAGTAGCCCCAGAGTCCGAGGAGAGAGTGTGCTTCCCGCCTTTGGAAAGTTCCGAGAAGCTATTCTTTTATGCTTACGATTGTTTTTTCTCTAAGCTTGGTGTACGACTTCCTTTTACCGACTTGGAGTCCGAGGTCCTTTGGTCTTGTAACCTTGCCCCTACGCAACTCCATCCGAATTCTTGGGCGTTTTTAAAGCTGTTTCAACTTTTGTGTCAGTTTTTGGGCGTCTCCCCTTCTGTTTCTCTTTTTTCCTATCTGTTCGCGTTGACGAAGCCGGGGTCGGGTGCTGGGAAGGTGTCTTGGGTCTCTTTTAGGGCTAACCAGGGAAAGAAGTTTTGTACCTTGTATGATGAGTCGTTTCATGATTTCAAGAACTACTATTTCAAGGTCCGGGCTGCCGGAGATGTCCGACCTTTCTTTCTAGATGAGAGTGGGGAGCCTTCTTTTCCTCTTTGTTGGCAGGAGAATGTAGTGTCGGTTAAGTATACCTTTGAGAGTCTAGATGAGGTAGAGCAGGCTTTTGCGGGTGTGTTGAGCAGTTTATGGGGTCGGGCACCTCACTTGGATACGAAGAAAATGTTGGGAGATCCAAGCCTTCTCCGTTCCGAGTTAGGTAGTTCCCGACCTCTCCGAGCTTCATCCTTTTAGTATTTTGCCTGTTTTGGTGGAATTCCTGTTTGTGATGATCCCTTTCTTTTGTTTTCTGCAGAGATGTCTTCTCAGGCGGATTCCATGAAGTTTCTTCGTCGGTCGAAGAAGTCTGCGGCTGCTCGGAATATCGAGGCTGAGGCTTCTGCCCGATCTTCTCCGCAGAAGACTACCGTGGGTGTTCAGACTCGGTCGAAGACCATTCCGACTCCTCAGTTCCGAGCTATAACTCAGGATCCTCCGACCTCCGGACCCGGTCACCTTTCCCCGTCTTCGACCTCGGGTCCTCCCCCCAAGAAACAGAAGACCTCTCAAGAGCTTGCCGGTTTCAATGATAAGGATTTTGACGCTCTTGGTTGGGTTGAGCAGCACATTCTCCCCCAGACCTTTATTTCTACTGATGATGCGTCTATGGAGCATCACTTTCAGTATATGGCGCGGAGCTGTGTCCGGATGGCTAGTCTTCATGCTGCTATTGCTCGGGAGTTCAAGAAAGCTCCCCTTGGGGCGACCAGCTCCCGACTTGAGGAGGCACGGTCTGAGCTTGATAAGATTAGTCAACTGAAGGCTGCCAGGATTACTGAGCTGGAAGCCTCTTTGGAGGAAGAAAAAGTTAGGGCCACCGCGGCCGTGGCGGCGGCGAAGACATCTGAGGAGATGGCGAGGGTGGCGACGGAGAACTATACTAAGCTGTATGCCGAGCTTGTGGAGACGAAGGAGAGGTTACAGTCTGCTCGGGATGATTTTTACGAGCTGGAAGATAATGTGGCCAAGGGTATGGATGCTATGTTTGTGAATTTGAGGGATCAGGTCCGGGTTCTTGCTCCCGACCTGGATCTGAGCTTATTCAGTACGGAAAACATTGTTGTGGAGGGAAAGATTGTTCCTGCTCCTGCCGAGGATGAGGTTCCGGTGTCCGACCCCGAGGTTCCGGTTGTGAACCCGACTTCACTTTTGGCTGAGGATAGATCTGGTGTGGAGGTTTCAAACCGGGATGACGTTGCCGTCGATGCAGTCCCGATATCTATGTTTCAGCCTGCTGTCGATGTGGAGTCCGGAAAGGGCCTCGATCCTCTGTAATCTTGTACTTCTTGGTGTTTTGCCCGACCTGTGGGCCCTTTTGTTTTTTGGATAGTTTCTGTTGAACGCTTTGGACACCTTTTGTTTTATTTAGCTACTTGTAGTAACTTTATTACGTGGTGTTTTTTGTTCGCGCTTGACTTTTTGTTTTCGCTTTTGTTGTTTTTGATTAACAACTTTTTGGCTAGCGTTTTGACTTCTTACTTTCGCTTTTGTGCTTTTTAGTTGTTTTCGATTTAACAACTTTTTAGCTAGCGTTTTGACTTCTTACTTTCGCTTTTGTGCTTTTTAGTTGTTTTCGATTAACAACTTTTTAGCTAGCGTTTTGACTTCTTACTTTCGCTTTTGTGCTTTTTAGTTGTTTTCGATTAACAACTTTTTAGCTAGCGTTTTGACTTCTTACTTTCGCTTTTGTGCTTTTTAGTTGTTTTCGATTAACAACTTTTTAGCTAGCGTTTTGACTTCTTACTTTCGCTTTTGTGCTTTTTAGTTGTTTTCGATTAACAACTTTTTAGCTAGCGTTTTGAAACTTCTTTCGATTTCGTTGTTTTCGCTTGTACTTTTTAGTTGCTTTTCGATTAACAACTTTTTAGTAAGCATTTTTCGAAATCCTGGTTTTTGCCGTTTTAAGGCTTCTTTCTTGGGCCGAGCTTTTTCTCGGACATCGGGCGCTCGAGTACCTCCTTTTTGTTAGGTCCGACTTTGTCGTTGGTCAGTTCTTCTGAGTTATTTCTGTAATCCCTTTTTATTTGGCTTTTTGAGCCATTTTAGAGTTACTTCATAACTTTTCCCTTTGTTGGGTCCGACTTCGTCGTTTGGTCGGCCTTTTTAAGTTATTTTTGTAACCTCTTTTTTATTTGGCTTTTCGAGCCATTTCAGAGTTACTTTATAACTTCTCACATTAATTTGAACCTCGTCGCTTTATCTTTGCCGACCTCTTATGGTCTCTTGGCAAATGATTTTTTGCGTTTTGCCGAGCATAAATTAATGCGCCTTGGTGGGGTACTTTCTAGGATTTGCTTCATCATGAGGAAGAGAAAATAGAGAAATTTGATTAGTATTAAAAAGAAAGAATATTTACAGAGTGTTTACCCTTGACTGGGTCGGGTGCCTTACTTGACCGAGTGTCTCATTAAAAAACCCTTGTAGGGAAAAAGAGTACACCTCGGGTCAAACTTTTCTAGCTGTAGTACCGTCTTAGATTACAGGCGTGCCAGGCCCTGGGCAGCTCATTGCCTTCTAGGTCGGATATCTTGTAATAGCCTGTTCCTAAGACTTCTGTTACTTTGTAGGGTCCTTTCCAGTTTGCAGCTAGCTTTCCTTCTCCCGACTTTTGTGTTCCGATGTCGTTTCGGATTAGAATTAGGTCGTGAGTGGAGAAGCTTCGCTTTATTACTTTCTGATTGTATCTGAGGGCCGTTCGTCGTTTTAAGGCTTCTTCTCGAATCCGAGCTCTTTCTCGGACCTCGGGGAGGAGGTCGAGTTCTTCCCTTTGTGCCTGCGGGTTATCTTTTTCGTTGTAGAAGACGGTTCTAGGTGACCCTTCCTCTATTTCGATAGGAATCATTGCCTCCATTCCGTAAGCTAGTCGGAATGGCGATTCTCCCGTTGTAGAGTGTGGGGTTGTCCGATATGCCCATAGCACCTGGGGGAGCTCTTCGGCCCATGCCCCTTTGGTCTCTTGGAGTCTGCGTTTTAACCCGGCCAAGATGATTTTATTTGCAGCTTCTGCTTGCCCATTGGCTTGTGGGTGCTCGACTGATGTGAATTGCTGTTTGATTTTTAGTTCGGCCACCAATTTCTGAAAACTTGTGTCCGTGAATTGTGTTCCATTGTCTGTTGTGATGGAGTAGGGGACTCCGAACCTTGTGACAATGTTTTTGTATAGGAATTTGCGGCTTTTCTGAGCCGTAATGGTGGCTAAGGGTTCAGCTTCGATCCACTTCGTGAAGTAGTCGACCCCTACTATGAGGTTTTTGACTTGCCCCGGTCCTTGTGGGAACGGGCCGAGTAGGTCGAGTCCCCATTTTGCGAAGGGCCATGGTGCAGTGATGCTGATAAGGTCTTCGGGTGGTGCCTTGTGAAAATTGGCGTGTTTTTGGCAGGGGGGGCATATTTTCACAAACTCTGTTGCGTCTCTTTGCAAGGTCGGCCAGTAGAACCCGGCTCTGACTACTTTTTTGGATAGTGCCCGAGCTCCGAGATGGTTCCCACACATGCCTTCGTGGACTTCTTCGAGGACGCTCTTCGTTTCTGAGGTCGGGACGCACCTAAGGAGGGGGTTTGCGAATCCTCTTCTGTATAACACGTCGTGAATTAGTGTATAATTCTGGGCGTCTTTCGTGAGTCTTTTAGCTTCCTTTCTTTCGGCGGGGAGAGTTCCCGACTTCAGGTAGCTGAGTATGGGGGTCATCCATCCTTGCTGTTGGTCGGATATGTTTAGCGTTTCTTCCCCTCTTAGCACGGAGGGAGATTGTAAGGTTTCTTGGAGGAGACTTCTGTTGTTGCCTCCGGGCTTGGTGCTGGCAAGCTTTGAGAGGGCGTCTGCCCGGGCATTTTGTTCCCGAGGTATGTGCTGGATCTGTATTTCTGAAAAGTGGCGTAATTGTGCCTGTGTTTGGTCCAGGTATTTCTTCATAGTCGGGTCTTTGGCCTGGTAGCTTCCACTGACTTGTGATGTGACGACCTGGGAGTCGCTGAAGATTGTGATTTTCTGGGCTCCGACCTCTTCGGCTAGTTTTAGGCCTGCTAATAGGGCCTCGTATTCGGCTTGGTTGTTCGAAGCCTGGAACTCGAATTTTAGGGATAGTTCTATCCGCGTTCCTTGGTCGCTTTCGAGAATAACCCCTGCTCCACTTCCTGTTTTGTTTGAGGACCCGTCAACGTACAGGTTCCATGAGAGTGGGGTTCCAGGGGTCTCAGTGTATTCCGCGACGAAGTCGGCTAGATACTGAGATTTTATCGCAGTCCGGGCTTCATAGTGGAGGTCGAACTCGGACAGTTCCACCGCCCATTGTAGGATTCGTCCTGCCAGGTCTGTTTTTTGTAGGATGTGTCTCATGGGTTGGTTTGTCCGGACTTTGATGGTGTGGGCTTGAAAGTAGGGACGGAGCCTCCGAGCTGTGAATACTAGGGCGTAGGCGAATTTTTCTATTTTCTGATAGTTTAATTCGGCCCCTTGTAGTGCTTTGCTTACAAAGTATATGGGGTGTTGTCCTTGGTCATTTTCTCGTATTAATGCTGAAGCGATTGCTCGATGTCCGACCGAGAGGTATAGCACGAGCTCTTCTCCTTTTAAAGGTCGGGTTAGGATCGGTGGCTGCCCGAGGAATCCCTTGAATTCTTGAAAGGCTTTTTCGCACTCCGGGGTCTATGAGAAGGGTTTCCCTTTCTTTAGGAGTGAGTAGAGAGGTAGTGACTTTATTGCTGATCCTGCCAAGAATCTTGACAGGGCGGCCAGCCTTCCGTTCAGTTGTTGTACTTCTTTGACACACGTCGGACTCTTCATATTGAGTATTGCTTGGCATTTGTCCGGGTTTGCTTCGATGCCCCTTTGAGTCAGCATGAAGCCTAAGAACTTTCCGGCTTCTGCGGCGAAGGTGCACTTTGTCGGGTTAAGTCTCATGTTGTGTTTTCTGAGGGTGCCGAAGACACTGGTGAGGTCGGTCAGCAAGTTTCTGTCTACTTGTGTCTTTACCAGCATGTCGTCGACGTACACCTCCAGTTGTAGTCCGATGTGCTCTGAGAACACTTTGTTCATTAGCCTCTGGTAGGTTGCTCCTGCGTTCTTCAGCCCGAAGGGCATTACTACGTAGCAGTAGTTTGCCCTTGGGGTTATGAACGAGGTCTTTTCTTGGTCAGGTCCATACATCGGGATTTGGTTGTATCCCGAGTATGCGTCCATGAAGGAGAGATATCTATAGCCTGAGGCAGCGTCTACTAAGGCGTCGATGTTTGGTAGCGGATATGGATCTTTGGGGCAGGCTTTGTTGAGATCCGTGTAGTCGACGCACATCCTCCATTTTCCATTGGGCTTTTTTACTAGGACCACGTTTGCGAGCCATAGGGGGTATTTTACTTCCCTAATGAACCCTGCATCTAGTAGTGCTTGTACTTGTTCTTCTATTGCTTGCATGCGTTCAGGCCCGAGCTTCCTGCGTCTTTGTTGGACAGGTCGGGATCCCGGGTACACTGATAGCTTGTGGCACATCAGATCGGGGTTTATGCCTGGCATGTCGGAGGCTTTCCAGGCGAAGAGGTCGGAATTTTCCCTTAAGAGGTTTAGGAGTTCCTCTTTTAGGCCTGCCTCGAGATTTGCCCCTATGTTTGTTATTTTTTCAGGTGTGCTCCCAATCTGGACTTTTTCGGTTTCTCCCTCTGGTTGTGGCCGAAGATCTTCTCGGGCTTGAACTCGTCCGAGCTCTATCGTGTTGATCTCTTTCCCTTTTAGGCTTAGGCTTTCGTTGTAGCATCGCCGTGCTAGCTTTTGGTCGCCCTTTAGGGTATCGATTCCTTTTGTGGTAGGGAACTTCATACAGAGGTGTGGGGTCGAGACTATAGCTGCCAGTCTGTTTAAGGTTGGTCGCCCAATGAGGGCATTGTACGCTGAAGTGACGTCGACTACAATGTAGTCGATGCTTAATGTTTTAGGTTGCTCGCCTCTTCCAAAGGTAGTGTGTAGCGAGATGTATCCTAAGGGATGGATCGGGGTGTCCCCTAGCCCAAATAGGTCGGTGGGATAGGCTTTTAGCTCTTTTTCCTCAAGTCCGAGTTTGTCGAAGGCCGCTTTGAACAGGATATCTGCTGAGCTTCCCTGGTCAATCAGGGTCCGATGTAAGTTGGCGTTTGCTAGAATAACGGTGATCACCATTGGATCGTCGTGCCCGGGTATTATCCCTTGAGCATCCTCTCGGGTAAATGAGATAGTGGGTAACTCGGGCAGGGAACTGTCTTCTCGGACATGATAGATTTCTTTGAGGTGTCTTTTTCGCGAGGATCTGGATGTTCCTCCGCCTGCGAAACCTCCATTTATCATGTGAACGTGTCTTTCAGGGGTTCGCGGGACTTGTTCGGCCCGACCTTCATTGTCTCCTCGTCTTCTCTTCCTGGTATCTTCTCCTTTCTCTACTATGTATCTGTCGAGCTTTCCTTCTCTGGCTAGCTTTTCTATGACATTCTTTAGGTCGTGGCAGTCGTTGGTAGAATGACCGTAGAGCTTGTGATATTCGCAGTATTCGGACCGATCTCTCCCCGCTCTTTTGTGTTTTAGAGGTCGGGGTGGTGGGATCTTTTCGGTGTGGCATACTTCTCTGTAGATGTCTACCAGGGAGACTCGGAGGGGGGTATAGTTGTGGTACTTCCGGGGCTTGTCTGAGTTGGGTTCTTCTTTCTTCTTCTGTTCTCGATCTCGATCTCGGAGTGGGTAGGTTGATTCCTTCCTAGAAGAGTCTCTTAGCTGGGAGGTTTCCTCCATATTGATATATTTTTCTGCCCGCTCCTGCACCTCGTATAGGAAGGTCGGGTATCGTTTGGAGAGGGATTGGCTAAACGGTCCTTCCTTTAGGCTGTTTGCCAATCCCATGATAGCTGCTTCAGTGGGCAAGTGTTGTATGTCCAGGCAGGCTTTGTTGAATCGCTCCATGTATTCTCGGAGAGTTTCTTGGTTACCTTGTTTGATCCCGAGTAGACTGGGGGCATGTTTTGCCTTGTCCTTTTGAATGGAGAACCTTGTTAGGAATTTCTTAGTTAGGTCTTCGAAGCTGGTGATTGATCTCGGTGGCAGGTTGTCGAACCACCTCATGGCTGACTTGGTGAGAGTGGTGGGGAAGGCTTTGCACCGAATCGCGTCGGAGGCGTCGACTAGGTACATTCTGCTTCTGAAGTTGCTGAGGTGGTGGCTTGGATCGGTGGTGCCGTCGTAGAGATCCATATCGGGTGGTTTAAAGTTTCGCGGTACCTTTTCCTTCATGATCTCTTTTGTGAAGGGATCATGTTTGCCTTCGGGGGTGGTGTCGCATTCTGTTCGATCTTTCAGGTTGGCCTCTATTTTCCGTAGTTTCTCTTCTAATTCTCTGCGCTTGCGAGCCTCCCTTCTCAGATCTTGTTCGGTTTCTTTTTGCTTCTTTATGTCCTCTTCGAGTTGTTTCAGTCGGTTTTGTTGTGCCTGGACTGCTTCTAGAATTTCCGAGCTCTTTTCTCTTTCGGGATTTTGTGGATCTTTGTTTGGGAGTGATGTACTTGGGCGATTCTGTTTGTTTCCTCCTGGAGTGCGTGGTGATAGAGGGCTGTCCGGTCGTTTGCCGGTGTCAACTTCCTCCTCTTGTTCTGATGTATTGTTGAGAGGGTCGTCCGCCATGGTAAAGGGATGACTTCCAGGTTCCCCGGCAACGGCGCCAATGTTCCGAGGGTTACCTGAAACGTGTAGCTCGATCGTCTTGGCGAGACCCGAGGTGGGGGTTCCGTGACCCGAGCTTGATGCGCTGAGCGGCGGGTGGTTGTACCTGCAATGACACTCCGATGCTTAAGTTAGCATGGGTCCAAGCAGATATGTGTAGAATGTAGAATGTCTGTTATACCTGGGTGCTCCAGTGTATTTATAGTAGTTGGCCGTGATCTTCCCTGGATAAGATATTCTTATCTTATCTTATCTTTTGGGGGTTTTATCCCTATCTTCGTGGAACCGCCTTTCCTAGGCCGTTTGGGCCTTTAGGTTTTTGGGCTTCGTTCCTTTTGATGGGCCTTCTTAACTTATTTGTCCGAGGTCCGACCTCGGGCGTGGGCTTTGGGACGAGGTCGGACCTTCTATGAACTTACCGAGTTTGGGGAGCTCGGTCAGGGTATGAACAGTGAGGATAGAGGCAGTGATTGGAGATGAAGAGAGGTGAAGAGGAGTGTTAGTAAATAAATAAAATAAATAGAGAGAGATGAGGGGGGAGAGAAATTCGAAAATAATTTTGAAAAATGGGTTAGTCATTTTCGAAAATTAAAGATAAGATATAATTAAAATTAAAATTTAAAATAATTAATTAATTAAAAAGAATTTTTGAAAAAGAGGGAGGTATTTTCGAAAATTAGAGAGGGAAAAGTAGTTAGGTGGTTTTGAAAAAGATAAGAAACAAACAAAAAATTAATTAGTTAGTTGAAAAAAAGATATTACAATCAATTTTGAAAAGACAAGAAGATAAGAAGTTAGAAAAGATATTTTAAAATCAAATTTTTGAAAAAGATAAAATTTTGAAAAAAAAAATATGATATAAAAGATATGATTTAAAAAGATATGGTTTTGAAAAGATAAGATTGAAATTAGTTTTGAAAAAGATTTGAATTTTAAAATCACAATTAATGACTTGACTCACAAGAAATCATAAGATATGATTCTAGAACTTAAAATTTGAATCTTTCTTAACAAGAAAGTAACAAACTTGAAATTTTTGAATCAAAACATTAATTTTTTATGCAATTTTCGAAAATATGATGTAAAGATAAGAAAAAGATTTTGAAAATATTTTGAAAAAGATTTTTGAAATTTTCGAAAATGATGAAAAAATGGAAAAGATATGATTTTTGAAAAAGATTTTAAAAAGATAAGATTTAAAAAGATAAGATATATTTTTTTGATTTTTGAATTTTTTTTTTTTTGATGAGAGAGAAAAACACTAAAAATACTCAATGCATGAAAATTTTGGATCAAAACACATGATGCATGCAAGAACACTATGAATGTCAAGATGAACACCAAGAACACTTTGAAGATCATGATGAACATCAAGAACATATTTTTGAAAAATTTTCAATGTAAAGAAAACATGCAAGACACCAAACTTAGAAATTTTTCATGTTTAGACTCTATGAATGCAAGAATGCATATGAAAAACACCATACAACACAAAACAAGAAAATATGAAGATCAAACAAGAAAGTTCATCAAGAACAACTTGAAGATCATGATGAACACTATGAATGCATGAATTTTTCGAAAATTTTATGCAAGAAAAAGATGAACATGCAATTGACACCAAACTTATGACTTGACACAAGACTCAAACAAGAAACACAAAATATTTTTTATTTTTATGATTTTTCTAATTTTTTTGTATTTTATTTGATTTTTTCGAAAAACATATAAGAAAAGGAAAATAAGAAATTCAAAATTTTTAATATGAATTCCAGGAATCATGCAATGTTAGTCTAAAGCTCCGGTCCAGGAATTAGACATGGCTTAATAGCCAGCCAAGCTTTCAATGAAAGCTCCAGTCCAAAATACTAGACATGGCCAATGGCCAGCCAAGCTTTAGCATACAGCTAATAATCAAATTAACTTGCCTCTATGAAGATGGTTTTGAAGCCTCAGTCCAAAAGAATTTAGACATGGCTTTACAGCCAGCCAGGCTTCAACATGCTTCATGAAACTCTAGAATGCATATTAAAAAATTTTTTGAATAATTTTCGAAAATAAGGAGAAGATTTTGAAAAGATTTTCGAAATTTATTTTTTTAATAAAATAAAAATTACCTAATCTGAGCAACAAGATGAACCGTCAGTTGTCCATACTCGAACAATCCCCGGCAACGGCGCCAAAAACTTGGTGTTGTTGCCGGATTAAAAACTTGGCACCATTGTGGGTTGGAAACAATTGTTTGAATTGTTGTTCGAAATTGATTGTTCCCCGGCAACGGCGCCAAAAACTTGGTGGGCGAAATTGTGATTTATACTTTCACACAACTCGAATAATATTCCTCGGTAATGGCTCCAAAAACTTGGTGCACAATACCATGGTCTAAAATCAACTTCACAGTCTCGCTCAACTAACCAGCAAGTGCACTGGGTCGTCCAAGTAATACCTTACGTGAGTAAGGGTCGATCCCACGGAGATTGTTGGTATGAAGCAAGCTATGGTCACCTTGTAAATCTCAGTTAGGCGGATTAAACCAATTGATTATGGATTTTCTAAAATAAATAATAAACAGAAAATAAAATAGGATAGAAATACTTATGTAAATCAATAGTGGGAATTTCAGATAGGTGTATGGAGATGCTGTGCTCCTCTTGAATCTCTGCTTTCCTACTGCTTTCATCCAATCCTTCTTACTCCTTTCCATGGCAAGTTGTTTGTAGGGCATCACCGTTGTCAATGGCTACATCCCATCCTCTCAGTGAAAATGGTCCTCTGCGGCTGTCACTCGCATGGCTAATCATATGTCGGTTCTCAATCAAGTTGGAATAGAATCCATTGATTCTTTTGCGCTTGTCATCACGCCCAGCCTTCAGGAGTTTGAAGCTCGTCACAGTCATTCAATCCTAGAATCCTACTCGGAATACCATAGACAAGGTTTAGACTTTCTGGATCCTCATGAATGCCGCCATCTATCTAACTTATACCACGAAGATTCTGTTGGAGAATCTAAGAGATATGCGCCCGGCCTAGAGTAGAACGGAAGTGGTTGTCAATCACGCGCGTTCATAGGTGAGAATGATGATGAGTGTCACGGATCATCACATTCATCAAGTTGAAGTGCAACGTATATCTTGAAATAGGAATAAATAGAATTGAATAGGATATCATCTTAATGGCATTGAAACTTGAGGTACAGCAGAGCTCCACACCCTTAATCTATGGTGTGTAGAAACTCCACCGTTGAAAATACATAAGTGAAAGGTTTAGGCATGGCCGAGAGGCCAGCCCCCCAAGGTCTAAGGACTAGGCGTCCAGAGATCTGATCCTAAGATCTAAAGTGATCAAAAGATGTCAAATACATTAGTTAAATGTTCTATTTATAATAAACTAGCTCCTAGGGTTTACATGAGTAAGTAATTGATGCATAAATCCACTTTCGGGGCCCACTTGGTGTATGTTTGGGCTGAGCTTGATCAATCCACGAGCTGAGGCTTCTCTTGGAGTTGAACTCCGAGTTATGACGTGTTTTGGGCGTTCAACTCCGGATCATGACGTTTTTCTGGCGTTTAACTCCAGACAGCAGCATGAACTTGGCGTTCAACGCCAAGTTACGTCATCAATTTCCGAATAAAGTATGGACTATTATATATTGCTGGAAAGCCCTGAATGTCTACTTTCCAACGCCGTTGAGAGCGCGCCATTTGGAGTTCTGTAGCTCCAGAAAATCCATTTCGAGTGCAGGGAGGTCAGAATCCAACAGCATCAGCAGTCCTTTTGTCAGCCTTTTTTCAGAGTTTTGCTCAAGTCCCTCAATTTCAGCCAGAAATTACCTGAAATCACAGAAAAACACACAAACTCCTAGTAAAGTCCAGAAATGTGAATTTAACATAAAAACTAATGAAAACATCCCTAAAAGTAGCTTGAACTTACTAAAAACTACCTAAAAACAATGCCAAAAAGCGTATAAATTATCCGCTCATCACTCACCTCACCACGACACCGCCGGCCGTGTCGTCTTCTTCATCTCACCGGACATGGTGCGTCTCTGACGACGTCACCTGAACCGTGGCTCTTTCATCTTCTTCATCGCTTCTACTTGCTCTGCGGCTCCTTGCTCTGCTTCGTCATCACCATCGTCGCGTTCTCTCTGTCGTCTGCGTCCTCTTCTCTCTCAGTTGAAATAGTTTAAATTTGAGCATGACTCTTAAGAATGGATGGGAGTATGAGTATCCTTCATTGATAATTTAACCAACCATCTTAGTATACATGCCGCTCTTCTGTTTGGTTGTGGTTTGGCTTCCCTATTAGTAGCACTACCTTCATAGTCTTCTAACAAAGATTCAAAGGTTTCTTCTCTTATCCACAGTCCCAAATCGCTTGGGGTCTCTCTTAATTTCTTTAATTTCTTAAATTTCTTAAATTTATTGAGTATGAATCTGTTTGTTGAATTTCTTGAATTTTTTAAATTTTTTGAATTTTTTAGTATGAATCTATTTTGGTTAATTTCTTGAATTTCTGAATTTGTTGAGTATGAATCTGTTTGTTGAATTTCTTAAATTTGTTGAGTTGTTGATGTCTTTTTTTTATTATTAGTGTTTATAGTTGTTTTTGTTGATGTTGCTGTGAATTTAGGGTTGCTTAATAAGGAATAGGGAATAGGTGATGTGAATTTGTAATAGCTGTTGTTTTATACATTTGCTATTCCATATTGTTTTAGAATGGCTTTAGCGAATGCACCATCAGAAATACCATCTTCGCAAGAACAAGGATCAACTCCTGATGCATCAATTGGAACCCAGAAAAACAACAATAGAGCAAAAACCAATCCTGGATGGGGCCATTGTAAACAAGTTGTGGAATCTAAAAAAACTATTATGTTATGTATATATTGTGAGAAGCTTATTATGGGTGGAGAAATTCATCGGTTTAAGCTTCATTTGACTGGAAAAGGAGGAGATATTGAGTCAGGTTGAAAGATGCCAGTTGTAGTGAGATCAATGGTTGTGATGTATTTATGATTTGATATTTATGATTGTGATATATTATTCTTTTTTATGTTAAGATCAATGGTGAAAATCTTATGGTTGTGGAGCGTCAAATTTGTAAAAATTGACGATTTGTATTTTAAATCAAACTTGTAATTTTTCGGGCTGTGAGCATAACTAGAGTATTTTTGAACACATTCACTCAAAGAAGAGGAATCAGTTAGAGCATAAAAAACTTAATGATCTTGTTTATGTTCATTACAACTTAAGGTTACAACAAAGGTACTTCCTTAATTATTTTAAGTTGAAAGCATTATTTTAAAATTTTAATCATCATAAGAGTAACGAAGTATATTGATAACATAGGAACCAAATGAGAAAGCAAGTTTATGATCCAATTTGTCTTTATGCATTTGAGGATCATTTGGAATGGATATTGGAATATTCACCACCATTTTTAACTCCTGAAAAAATTGATGCTTTACGAAATGATCTTGGAAATATGCCTCTTCAATCACCTTAGGCTTTAGATGATTTAGGTATGCTTTCTTTTATTTATTTATGAATTATGATAAACTATACCATAATATAACACCCTACCACACAGAGGCTTACGTTTAAGTCGTAAAGCATAGGTGGCGAGGTATTACGACCTCTAAAAGTAAAATACGTATATAAATATAGTTGAAAGAATTTATAATTAGGAGCCTTGAAAAAAAAGTTAAGCAAAAACGAAAATAGAAAATTGTGTCACACTCACAAGGTTAATCGTAAAATGGATAGGTAAGATCAAAAGAAGACTAAAAACATAATATACAGATCGGAGTTCCAAAATACAGATATCAAGCTCCATACTCGACCTGCAAAGCTAAGGTCGGCTAGAGCATGTAATTATATATATTTATACAACCCATAATATAACTCAAATTTAAAAATAAACACCTTTTTCTCCGTTATATTTTATCTTAATTTGTGAAACATTATCTATAATGCTAGATCAATTGAATTTGGAAGATGATCAAGGTGATGATGGAGCTAATAATTATGTGAAAAATGAAAATCAAAATGAAATCAATAAGGATGTAGTTCCACATTTGTCAGATGAAGGATAATTCTCCGACTTTGAATCACTCATTGGATATAGTTCATGGATTATTAATCCTTATTATGTCTAATTAAGATATTATTGTAGTAGTACTAACTAATTTCATGTCTATCTTTGTATTAGTTATCTTTGGAATTTGAGACTTTGTTATTTTTAAAATGTTGGTAAAGATATATATTTTGAATTTTTTAAGTTTTTGACTATTTTTTATTTTTTATTTACGTAGAATCGATTTTATCGGTTCAACCAGTAATTTATCGGCTGAACCAATAAATCAATGAATCAGTAATTTGATCGATTTGATCACCGATTCAGTTCTTACAACTATGTGTTTAAGTCTAAAAGTAATTTAATTTTAAGTAATTCTTAAAATACATAGTATAATTAATTGTAAAATTTTTAAAATGGTCTCATTTGGATGAAAATATATCACTTTGTAAAAAAGTTGATAATAATTCTTTTATTTATTTATTTTGGACGAAAGAAAGTTGATAATTCTACCTCATGTAATGTGGTAACGAGCACACGCATGTTTCCATTGCATTATTGCAGTGTATTGTTCTTCTTATATTATTATTTTATTATAGTTTACAGTCTTGTTAACACGTATTCTTAAAGATATTATAAATTAAAAATTTTAGTAAAAATAAAAATTAAATATTAATTTTTTAAATTTGTATATATAAAATATATTTAAAAATATGAATACTTTTTTATTATTTTAAATATTTTTAAGGCACTTTGTGATAAAATCGTTATTGCTATAAAGAAAAAACAATAATAAATGATAGATAGGATAAATGGAAGAATACAGGTCCACCTCAAACGTATGAGATATTGAATGAAGCCAATTGGAAGTGTGGAACAGGAGATCTCACACAGTTAGGCGTATTTCCTTAAATAGAAATGGGGGACCACTAGCTAAACCTATATACAAGGCCAGATCCATTTTCTCGGAAATTTAATTCGATGTAGCCATCACTCCATCAGTGGGGCACCAAAGAGTAAAGGTGTTTGCGGTACCATTTGAATTAGTTTCGTGAAAATTTCATTCGATCTTAATATTAATTTTTTTTGCAGTATGATTTAGATGGAATGATATTTTTAAAAAATTCGATCCAATTTTAAATGATTTAAATCGGATTGAATTTACAATTTTATAAATTAAAAAAATGTTAAATATAGTTAACAAGTCTTAATATCAAATATTAAATAATTAATAATCAAATCACAAATCTCAAAAATATTTTAATAAACTAACAATAATATAACAATAAAAATAAAATTATAAGTTAGTTAAAATAAATAAATAAATTTCATTTTAAATATAAAATATTTATTAAATAAAAATATATGAATAATATAAAAATATATATAATAAAATAAATATATTATTAATAAAATAAATATATTATAAATAAAATTATAAATATAATAATAAAATAATAATATTATATCACATTGTGCGGTTTAGATTGTATAAATTTAAAATTCGATCTGATCCATGCGATTTGCCAAAAATAGAATCCAATAAAATTTAAATCAGTGCGATTTTAATTAATTTTTGATATGAATTAAATTGGATGAACAGTTTAATTTGGATTAGTTTAAATTTAAATACCCATACCTAATAAGCAAATGTACCAATTCAACTACATATCTATTAAAATCAGCTTTTTTTTTTTCCAAACCTTTTTTTACATAAATTTTTAAAATAATTATAACAAATATATACATAAATTTAATGTCCATTGTTTTTTAATATTTAAATACAAATTTAAGAATTTTAAAAATAATTTATTTAAAATTAAATTCAAAAATCAAAATTATAATAAAAACAAACTCAAATTATAAAAATAATATCATAATCAAATCTAAAAAGAACTTAAACCTTAACCTTCTAAATCATAAATCATAAAAGATTAAAATCATAAATTCTAAACTTTAACATCTTATACTCTAAATCTTAAATTATAAAGTGATTATTAATGGAGATATTTTAATATTTAAATTTGTATGTAAAATCTAGGTGAGTAAATCTTTTTTATAAAATAGAAAATTAAATTTTTAAAAATTAATTAGATCAATTAATATATATATATATATTAAAATTAAATATTAAACTAGTTATTATATATTTATGTATAAATATATATGTTGTTTAACTTATTTCTAATATATATTTTATATTATTAACTAATTTTAATAATTAATTTTAATATTCACCTAACATAATTGATTAATTATATACGATGGCTAAATGATGATTGAAATTTTAATGGTCGAATACTATTTCTCAATCATATATATATATATATATATATATATATATATATAATTAACTATTCATATAAAATATAATTAAAATATAAAATATAAATTAAAAATAAATTTTATATATATACAAATATATAATAATTAATTTAATAAATAAATTTTAGTGTGCCTATATTTTTTTTTTTTGTAATTTTGTTAGGTAGACAACGAAAAATTTAAACAACTTGAATAATAGGCTGAAAATTTGTCCCAATAAAATTAAAAAATATTTCATTCAAATTATCTAAACAAAAAATCTCATTCAATAATTCAAAAATTTTAACCATTCATTATATTCTAATTTACCAAAACACTAACTTTTTCCTCAAACCCTTTGTTGTCGCCGACGTCGCTTAGTCTCTAACCAGTTTCCATCGTCATCATTGGGATTCTCCTGACCGTCGTTAGTTCATCAACAAGAACCCTCATCGGCGTTGCTCTCCTCCAGACCAGAAACGAACAGCACTGCTGGGCTCCTCCTCGTTGTCGCTGCTTGGCTTGTCACGCACCGTCACTGGCGTCGCTCGCCCCTAATGAAAATAATTATCCACTTAAGGATAAAAATAATCATCTGCATATCTAGTGAATTGAATATCTAGCATATTTTAATTGTATATAACTAAACCAATCCAATCAAATAACCATCCACATACAAATTAAAATAATCATCCGCATACCTACTAAAATGACTATCCTGAACTAACCATGGTTTAATACCAAAACTTAAACTTAGGGAGGCAGCGAACGAATGGATGGAACTTGTCGGAGCCCCTGGTGGGGAGAGTGGCACCGTCGTAGAGTTCTTGAATTTCGAGATCAATCTAAGAGGAAAGGAAGCTGATGAGGTGGTTGAGCATGTAGATTCCGAGACCGTAGGAGACGATGTAAAAGCCTTAGATCAAGTATACGTGCAGAACGTAGATACAAGCGATGATCAAGGAACCAATTCAGCGATGAAGTATGTGCGGCGTGGTCTTGTCGAGAAAATGTTGATACTGCCGCGACACCATGAATTTCCATCACGATATGACGCCTTCCAATGAGAAATAGTCGACAGAAGTGGAAGAGATTAATGCCGATAAAGAGTGCAAAATGGCGTCACTATTCAGGTTGAAAGAGAACCTGTTGTGACGATGAAGGAAATGGCAGTGTCAAGATTTTTACGGCGACGAAGATAATAGTTGCGGGAGAGATCGATACCATTGAAAGATACAAAATGTATAAGTATAACTGTATGTAGTAGTTTAAGTGTTAATCTTAATGTTTTTAAATTTTAAAATCTGATAATAATTATTTAATTAATTGTGAATCTAATTTTTAATTTTTAATTTTTTTTTAAACTGTTATTTACGTTATCCACTGTATACATTAATTTTCAATATATATATATATATATATATATATATATATATATATATATATATATATATATATATATTTTGGGTGGTCGGGCCCATGAGATTGGGCACACTAGCATTTTATGCATCGATTCACATGTATCTTATTTTTTATTTAAATTGAATTAAAGTGATTTAATTTCAATAATAATAATAATAATAATAATAATAATAATAATAATAATAATAATAATAATATATAAATCACCGATCTCAATCCATCCCATGAAGGTGGCCGTCATGATTTAGATCTTGGCAAGATGTATATGCAGAGGCATAGTAAGCAAAGGGGCAATGAACCCTCTAAATTTTAATTGTTCTTTATAAATTATACTTTTAGTTTAGTTTTTTAAAATTTTTGTTTTAATTTTATTTTATTATGAAATTAATTTTTAATTCTTCCTTAATATTTTACCTAACTCTGTCCTCTGTATATGTACAATTTTACAATGCCAGAGAATCATACACAAACATTGAATACGGAAGTATTTGTTAAATGTTACATGTACAACGGATTCACAGTAATAAGAGTCAGTCTAACTAAATATTTTTTTAAAATTTTTCATCATTTAATTTTTAGAAAAACAAAAAATTTAAAACCAAATAACTTCCCATAAAAAATAAGTAACTTTCTATAAAAATAGATATTTAAATTAATTAAATAATATTATTTAAATAAAAAATTAACTAAAAACTAAAAATTTAAAGAATAAGTAACATTTTTCGATAAAAATATAGAATAGACTTATAAACACTTCAAAGGACATAAGAATAAAACTGATTCTAAAACTAAATAATGATACAAAAATGCAAGTGTAGAGCTTTAGGGCTCCTGTAATAATATTTATCCGAATGATTTAGATTTTTTAGTGTGCTTGGATTGGATCCAATAACTTTGTCGGTAGATCATGGAAGATTCTCTTACTCGCTTCACACTCAACTCATCAAGCATTAAAACTTCTGCTACACATTTTAGGCCGTCTACAACTCTGCATATTATTATATTTTAATATAGTCAACTATATTAGATTTATGCCAATACCAATATATATATATATATATATATATATATATATATATATATATATATATAATATTAAAAATAAATTAAATTATTCATATATTTATATATAAATACATAATAATTAATTTTAATCATTCAAATAACATTTATTATACTAATTAATGTATGGATCACGGACTAATATCCTACTTTTCCATTTAAATATCAATGAACATTAACAATAAAATTCAAATAAATTTTTAATATTGAAATAAATAAAAATTCAAATATGTTACTTTTAAAAACATAAAAATTTAATTTTTAAAAATAATTAAAAAGAGGAGTTAAATTTTCAATTAATTTACTTAATGATTATTTATTATGTTAGGACTGAGGAGTGGTACACAATTACACATGACTCCAGTCTACAAGCCAATGCGTATTCACCGACATTCACTGCTAAATAATTAATAATGAGAATGAGAATGTCATATATTGTGTTTTTCTTTTCTTTTCTTAAAGCATTTGAAAGTAAAAAAAAATATCTACATTATTATTATTTAATAATTACATTTTTATGTTTTAAGACTTTAATTTTCAAGTAATTAAATTAAACACTTTGATTAATACGAGATGATAGTATTATATGAGTAGATAAATTTACTAATAAAATATTAATAATACACACGGCTTAAATCTTTAGAATTAAAGTTAAGTGAACCATGACTACAACATTTAGAAGCAACAAACATATAATTTGATATAAAGACGGTGAAAACAACATATACTGATTTGAGGTGGAGGTGGCATTATTAGTGGAATATGGATGGTGAGTGAATTGCTAATCATGATTAATATGTGGGTTCGACTATGGTGCTGAAATTAAAATTATTCCTCACCTGTTGAAATTATGTGTATAGGATCTAAAGATTATGCATGTCCCATTTAATTAGATCTTTTTATTTAATAAATATTTAAAAGTGATTAATTCTTTAAATACACATAAAAAAAATGGTTATCAAAATGTGCAGCATCAATTTGTGAAAGATATCCGTAAAATGAAATTGAATTCTAACTCGTTTTTTATGCATACGAAAAGGAGGGGAGAATCTGCTTTCTCCAATCCACCTCTAGCTCCCGCAAGTTGGAGATGTAGCAGGCTATCAATAGCTTCATCTATGAAATGATACATGCAAAATGAGTGAAACAGGAGAGAAAGAATATGGGAGCGGAGTAGAGTAAAAATAAAGAAAGAAGAATAAAGCAAAAGAGATTAATTGTAAATTAATCATCACAAACATGCATTGCATAAGTCTTAATTTGAAGAAGAAGAAAAAACATGTTGAAGAAGAAAAAGAAAATAGAATGTCCCTAAAGGAAGAAGAAAAAAAAATTAGAATAACACATAATATATTAAATTATCATGTGTTAAATTATATTAAATTTTATTTAATTAATAAGTTTTTCTTTAACACTATAATAATAACAATAATAATAATAATAATAATAATAATATGTAATCCAATAAAATTTTTAAAAGAAATACAATACATACATTGCACTTTAAATAACATATTAAAAGATAATATATGTAGTGTTATAAATATATTTATTGTAGATGTTCTAGTGATATGTTGGATCTTTAGTTATGAGTTAGACTATTGATTAAGAGTTAGATCTTTGATTATAAATAAGCTTTTTTATATTTTCTAATGAACGCAATTAATAACTATCATTCTCCTTATTCTCTCTTCTCTTTCCTTCAAATCCTAATCCTTATTTTCATAACACGTTATCAACAAGAATTCTACTCTATAACTAAATAATTATCTTTTTCTTATTACTGAATACTCACTTTAATTTCTCCCTTTTTCTTAAACTGTCAATTTTTTTGTAAAATATACATTCACATTTTTTTATATATATACCACATATAAATAATTATTTCATAAATGTGCTTTTCTTTTGTTTTAATCCATATATACATATACTTTTGTTTTAAATTCATATAAATTCATATATGCATATCATGTACGAAACGCTATCTTTTTTCTTTCTTCGATTTTGTACGCCATTTTTTACTTTCTTTCTTTTATAGTTTTTCATTTTTTTTCTTTAGTTTGTTATATTATTATTATTTTTATTTATATTATTTATTTTTTTATATAAATATAACATTTTATTTAATATTAATATCATTTCATGAAGTGAATTAATCATATACAAAATTATTCTTCGAAGTAAATAATAATTAATTATAAAATAATCATTTTCCGAAGTAAATGATAAACATAATTATTCTTTTGAATGAAGATATAGTACCCCTAGTACTAGTATCATAATTTTATTTACATTCTCAACAATGAAATAGTTTATTTAAATTATTTTTACTATCTTAAAAGGAATAATATATTTTATCAATTTCCTGAACCAAATTTATTTATTTATCATTTTACTTATCTTCCTTTTTTTTATATGTATTATTAACATTATTATTATTAATTATTTATTTACTTTTATTTATAGAGTTATCATGTTAAATTTGTAAAAGCTTGAATTTACCGTTTTTGATTTAACCGGAAAAAATTATTTAGAATGGGTGCTTGATGCTGAAACCTACTTAGTATCCAAAAAATTTAAAAATACATTAAAGAAAGAGGTACAATCGTCAAGCAAAGATAAGGCTAAGGTACTAATTTTTCTGCATCATCATCTTCATGAGAGGTTAAAAGTAGAATACTTGACTGTTAAAGATTCACAAGAACTATGGACAAATTTAAAAGAGAGATATGAATACCAGAAGACTGTACTATTGCCTAAAGCTCGTTATGAGTGGATACACTTAAAGCTGCAAGATTTTAAAACAGTCTGTGAATACAATTCTGTACTTTTTAAAATAAGTTCTCAATTGAAATTGTATGACCAAAATGTCACAGATGAAGACTTAATGGAAAAAATTTATTCCACATTCCACGCTTCCTACGTGCTATTGCAATAACAGTATTGTGAAAAGGGTTTCAAAAGGTATTTTGATCTAATAAGTTGTCTTCTATTGGCAGAACAAAATAATGAACTATTAATGAAAAACCATGAAGTCCGTCGTACTGGTTCAACCGGTTTTCCTGAAGTGAATGTGGCATTTCGTGAACATAAAAGAAATCACGATCAAAATATTGGTCGAAATCGTGGCTGTGGACATGGACGTGGACGTGGACGTGGACGTGGACGTGGGAAATAGAACAATAAGATTCCTACCCATAATAAAAAGTGGAATAAACATGAAAAGCATGCTCCGAGCAACAATTCACAAAATGTGAAAAATTTGTGCTATTGATGCGGATTAAAAGGTCATTGGTCGTGTACATGTCGTACTCCTGAGCATTTTGTCAAGCTATATCGAGACTCTATCAAGAGGAAAGGGCAAAATCAAGAGACCAATTTGACTATTTAAAGAGATAAAGTTAATGCTAACGATGTTGAAACGAATCTGAAATTCACTGATGATATCTATACAGATCTTGATAACTTCCTTAACCTTTGATTTTGGTGGCCCATGCAAGCACATTTTTTTTGGATGATGTAATTTTCTTTTTAGATGAACATTAATAAAAAAATCTTTCATTTTAGATCTTTTTTAACTAATTTTTTTTTATTTCCTTTCTTTCTTTGATTGTAATTTCAATTTTTTTTAAAAAAATTTTGAATTTTTTTCATTAATGTTAATTTTTATTTTTCATAATGAAGATACGAATATTTCTCATGCTTCACTCAAATTCAACAATAAAAAAGTATGTCTCGCTAACAATGCTTCAATACATACAATACTTAGAGACAAAAGACATTTTATCCCTCTTATTAGAAAGAAAGCAAATGTAAGTACAATTGTAGGTAGTACAAAAATGGTTGAAGGATCCAGAAGAGCTACTATAGTGTTACCTAAAGGAATTAAGTTCTTCAATGCACTACTGTTAAGTAAGTCTCATAAGAACTTGCTATGTTTTAAAGATATTCGCCAAAATGGATACCATGTAGAAACTGCAAGAGAAGAAAATAACAAATATCTTTATATTACAACTATGAAATTAGGAGAAAAATGCGTGTTGGAGAAACTACCCCCTCTTTCTTCAGGTTTGTACTACACCACTATTAGCAATATGGAATCACATGCCATAATAAATCAAAAGTTTACAAATACAAATATTTACAATATGGCATGACTAGTTATGTCATTCGAGTTCAATTATGATGAGAAGAATCATCGAGAATTCATCTGGTCATCTTCTAAAAGAACATAAAATCCTCCAATTTAATGAATTCTCATGTGCTGCTGATGAGCGGATAATTTGTACGCTTTTTGGCATTGTTTTTAGTATGTTTTTAGTAGTTTGAGTTGAGTTTTTAGTATATTTTTATTAGTTTTTAGATAAAATTCACTTTTCTGGACTTTACTATGAGTTTGTGTGTTTTTCTGTGATTTCAGGTATTTTCTGGCTGAAATTGAGGGACCTGAGCAAAAATCTGATCCAGAGACTGAAAAGGACTGCAGATGTTGTTGGATTCTGACCTCCCTGCACTCGAAGTGGATTTTCTGGAGCTACAGAAGCCCAATTGGCGCGCTCTCAATGGCGTTGGAAAGTAGACATCCTGGGCTTTCCAGAAACATATGATAGCCCATACTTTGCCCAAGATTTGATGGCCCAAACCGGCGTTCAAAGTCACCCTCAGAATTCCCAGCGTTAAACGCCGGAACTGGCACCAAAATGGGAGTTAAACGCCCAAACTGGCATAAAAGCTGGCGTTTAACTCCAAGAAGAGTCTCTACACGAAAATGCTTCATTGCTCAGCCCAAGCACACACCAAGTGGGCCCAGAAGTGGATTTTTATGTCATTTACTCATCTCTGTACACCCTAGGCTACTAGTTTTCTATATATAGGACCTTTTACTATTGTATTTTGATCAATCGGGAGATCTTTGAATCTTTTGATCACTGGGAGGCTGGCCTCACGGCCATGCCTAGACCTTGTTCTTATGTATTTTCAATGGTGGAGTTTCTACACACCATAGATTAAGGTGTGGAGCTCTGCTGTACCTCGAGTATTAATGCAATTACTATTGTTCTTCTATTCAATTCCGCTTGTTCTTTGTCCAAGATATCACTTGTTCTTCAACTTGATGAATGTGATGATCCGTGACACTCATCATCATTCTCACTCATGAACAAAGTGACTGACAACCACTCTTGTTCTACAAGCATACGAGGCTCTAGTGAATATCTCTTGGATTCCTGATACACGATGCATGGTTGATCGCCTGACAACCGAGTGCTCGCCTGACAAACGAGCGAGCCATTCCGTGAGATCAGAGTCTTCGTGGTATAGGCAAGAACTGATGGCGGCATTCAAGAGAATCCGGAAGGTCTAACCTTGTCTGTGGTATTCTGAGTAGGATTCAATGATTGAATGACTGTGACGTGCTTCAAACTCCTGAAGGCGGGGCGTTAGTGACAGACGCAAAAGAATCACTGGATTCTATTCCGGCCTGATTGAGAACCGACAGATGGATAGCCGTGCCGTGACAGGGTGCGTTGAAAATTTCCAATGAGAGGATGGGAGGTAGCCATTGACAACGGTGAAACCCTTGCATAAGCTTGCCATGGAAAGGAGTAAGAAGGATTGGATGAAGACAGTCGGAAAGCAGAGAGACGGAAGGGAAAGCATCTTCATACGCTTATCTGAAGCTCTCACCAATGATATACATAAGTATCTCTATCTTTATCTTTATGTTTTATTCATCATCTATACCCATTTGAGTCTGCCTGACTGAGATTTACAAGGTGACCATAGCTTGCTTCATACCAACAATCTCCGTGGGATCGACCCTTACTCACGTAAGGTATTACTTGGACGACCCAGTGCACTTGCTGGTTAGTTGTGCAAAGTTGTGTAGTGATCACAATTTCGCGTACCAAGTTTTTGGCGCCGTTGCCGGGGATTGTTTGAGTTTGGACAACTGACGGTTCATCTTGTTGCTTAGATTAGGTATTTTTTTTTCTTTCTTCAGAGTTCTTAAGAATGAGTTCTAGTGTTTCATGATGATCTGTTGAAGTCTGGCTGGCTGAGAAGCCATGTCTAATCTTATTGGACCGAGGTTTTAACTTATCATCACAAGAGCTTGTTGATTTCTATCAATCTTGCTATTGGAGCAATGATCTGCTAAGGCTTGGCTGGCCATTGGCCATGTCTAGTGTTTTGGACCGAAGCTTTCTTTGAAAGCTTGGCTGGCTGTGAAGCCATGTCTAATTCCTGGACCGGAGTCTTAGACTAACATTGCAATGATTCCTGGAATCCAAATTGAGAATTCTGAAACCTTTATTTTCTATTTTCATATAATTTTCGAAAAAGCACAAAAAAATTACAAAATCATAGAAACCAAAAATATTTTATGTTTCTTGTTTGAGTCTAGTGTCTAATCTTAAGTTTGGTGTCTTGCATGCATTGTTTATTTGATCTTGGTTCTATTTTCAAGTCAATAGTACAGGGAACTGAAGATTCAGAACATGCAGCAGAGGAATTACACAGAAAAAGCTGGGCGTTCAAAACGCCCAGTGAAGAAGGACAGACTGGCGTTTAAACGCCAGCCAGGGTACCTGGTTGGGCGTTTAACGCCCAAAAAGGTAGTGCATTGGGCGTTAAACGCCAGAATGTGCACCATTCTGGGCGTTTAACGCCAGGATGGCACAAGGGGGAGGATTTTGTTTTCAAAATCAATTTTTTTTAAGTTTTCAAAGTTTTTCAAAATCAAATCTTTTTCAAATCATATCTTTTCAATCAAATAATTTCAAAATCAATTTCTTTCCTTTTTCAAAGATACTTACTAACAATTAATAATTTGATTGAACATTTTAAGTATGTTGCCTTTTCTGTTGAGAAAGGTTTAATGTTTGAATCATATCTTTTCTTGTTAGGCAAGTCATTAATTTTTAAAATCAAATCTTTTTAAAATTGTTTTCAAATCATATCTTTTCAATCATATCTCTTTAAAAAACATAATTTTTTTATCATATCTTTTTAATCAGATCTTTTTCAAAACAGTTTTTAATCATATCTTTTTTATTTCTAAATTCAAAATCTTTTTCAAAAATTACTTGATTTCTTTCCCACTCTTGATTTTCGAAAATCAATTAAAGTTTTTCAAAAATGTTTTCAAAATATTTCACTTGATTTTCGAAAATTTCTTCCTCTCTTCCCACATCCTTCTATTTATGGAGTACCACTCCTTCTCAATGCACAATTCGAACTCTATCTAATTAAGTTCGAATTCTTCTACCTCTTCTTTCTATTTTTCTGTTCCTCTGACACCTCAAGGAATCTCTATACTGTGACATAGAGGATTCCATATTTTCTTGTTCTCTTCTCTTTCATATGAGCAGGAAAAAAGACAAAGGCATTCTTGTTGAAGCTGACCCTGAACCTGAAAGGACCTTGAAGCGAAAACTAAGAGAAGCTAAAGCACAATTCTCTGTAGAGGACCTGACCGAATTCTTCAAAGAAGAAGAACACATGGCAGCCGAAAACAACAACAATGCAAGGAAGGTGCTGGGTGACTTTACTGCACCTACTCCCGACTTCTATGGAAGAAGCATCTCTATCCCTGCCATTGGAGCAAACAACTTTGAGCTTAAGCCTCAATTAGTTTCTCTAATGCAACAGAATTGCAAGTTCCATGGACTTCCATTGGAAGATCCTCATCAGTTCTTAGCTGAATTCTTGCAAATCTGTGACACTGTCAAGACTAATGGGGTTGACCCTGAGGTCTACAGACTTATGCTATTCCCTTTTGCTGTAAGAGACAGAGCTAAGACATGGTTGGACTCACAACCTAAAGAAAGCCTGGACTCATGGGAAAAGCTAGTCAATGCCTTCTTGGCAAAGTTCTTTCCACCTCAAAAATTGAGTAAGCTTAGAGTGAAAGTCCAAACCTTCAGACAGAAGGAAGGAGAATCCCTCTATGAAGCTCGGGAAAGATACAAACAATTGATCAGAAAATGTCCATCTGACATGCTTTCTGAATGGAGCATCATAGGTATTTTCTATGATGGTCTCTCTGAACTATCCAAGATGTCTTTGGATAGCTCTGCTGGAGGATCTCTTCACCTGAAGAAGACGCCTACAGAAGCTCAGGAACTAATTGAAATGGTTGCAAATAACCAATTCATGTACACTTCTGAAAGGAATCTTGTGAACAATGGGACAAATCAGAAGAAAGGAGTTCTTGAGATTGATACTCTGAATGCCATTCTGGCTCAGAACAAGATATTGACTCAACAAGTCAATTTGATTTCTCAAAGTCTGTCTGGAATGCAAAATGCACCAAACAGTACTAAGGGTGCTTCATCTGAAGAAGAAGCTTATGATCCTGAGAACCCTTCAATGGAAGAGGTGAATTACCTAGGAGAACCCTATGGAAACACCTACAATTCTTCATGGAGAAATCACCCAAATTTCTCATGGAAGAATCAAGAGAGACCTTAACAAGGTTTTAACAATAATGGTGGAAGAAACAGGTTTAGCAATGGCAAGCCGTTTCCATCATCTTCTCAGCAACAGACAGAGAGTTCTAAGCAGAACCCCTCTGACTTAGCAACCATGGTCTCTGATCTAATCAAAACCACTCAAAGTTTCATGACTGAAACAAGATCCTCCATTAGGAATTTGGAGGCACAAGTGGGACAGCTGAGCAAGAAAATTACTGAACTCCCTCTAAGTACTCTTCCAAGCAATACAGAAGAAAATCCAAAAGGAGAGTGCAAGGCCATCAACATGGCCAAATTTGGAGAGGAAGGAGAGGAAGTGAACGCCACTGAGGAACACCTCAATGGGCGTGCACTGACCTCCACTGAGTTCCCCAATGAGGAACCATGGGAATCTGAGGCTCAAAATGAGACCATAGAGATTCCATTGGACTTACTTCTGCCTTTCATGAGCTCTGATGAGTATTCTTCCTCTGAAGAGGATGAGTATGTCACTGAAGAGCAAGTTGCTAAATACCTTGGAGCAATCATGAAGCTAAATGACAAGTTGTTTGGAAATGAGACTTGGGAGGATGAACCTCCTTTGCTCACCAAAGAACTGGATGACTTGTCTAGGCAGAAATTACCTCAAAAGAGACAAGATCCTGGGAAGTTTTCAATACCTTGTACCATAGGCACCATGACCTTCAAGAAGGCTCTGTGTGACTTAGGGTCAAGTGTAAACCTCATGCCTCTCTCTGTAATGGAGAAGCTAGGGATCTTTGAGGTACAAGCTGCAAGAATCTCACTAGAGATGGCAGACAACTCAAGAAAATAAGCTTATGGACTTGTAGAGGATGTTTTGGTGAAAGTTGAAGACCATTACATCCTGATGAGCGGATATTTTGTACGCTTTTTGGGGGTAATTTCATGTAGATTTTAGCATGTTTCAGTTAGTTTTTAGTAAAATAATATTAGTTTTTAGGCAAAAATCATATTTCTGGACTTTACTATGAGTGTGTGTATTTTTCTGTGATTTCAGGTATTTTCTGGCTGAAATTGAGGGAGTTGAGCAAAAATCTGACTTAGGCTGAAAAAGGACTGCTGATGCTGTTGGATCCTGACCTCCCTGCACTCGAAATGGATTTTCTGGAGCTACAGGAGTCCAATTGGCGCGCTCTCAACGGCGTTGGAAAGTAGACATCCAGGGCTTTCCAGCAATATATAATAGTCCATACTTTGCGCGAAGATTGACGACGTAACTTGGCGTTGAACGCCAAGTACACGCTGCTGTCTGGAGTTAAACGCCAGAAAAACGTCATGATCCGGAGTTGAACGCCCAAAACACGTCAAAACTTGGAGTTTGACGCCAAGAAAGGCCTCCACACGTGGAAAGCATTAGTCTCAGCCCCAGCACACACCAAGTGGGCCCCAGAAGTGGATTTCTGCACCAATTATCTTAGTTTATCCATTTTCTGTAAACCTAGGTTACTAGTTTACTATTTAAACAACTTTTACAGACTTATCTGGTACCTCATGATATTTTCAGATCTGAATTACATACTTTGTGACGGCATGAGTCTCTAAACTCCATTGTTGGGGGTGAGGAGCTCTGCAGCGTCTCGATGATTTAATACAATTCCTTTGTTTTCCATTCAAACACGCTTGTTCTTATCTAAGATGTTTATTCGCGCCTAACTGTGGAGAAGGTGATGATCCGTGACACTCATCACCTTCCTCAACCCATGAACGTGTGCCTGACAACCACCTCCGTTCTACATCAGATTGAATGAATATCTCTTAGATTCCCCAACAGAATCTTCGTGGTATAAGCCGGATTGATGGCAGCATTCATGAGAATCCGGAAAGTCTAAACCTTGTCTGTGGTATTCCGAGTAGGATTCTGGGATTGAATGACTGTGACGTGCTTCAAACTTTAACCTGCTAGGCGTTAGTGACAAACGCAAAAGAGGGATTCTATTCCAGTAGGAGCGGGAACCAACCGGTGATTGGCCGTACTGTGACAGAGTGCGTGCATTAGCTTTCACTGCGAGGATGGGAAGTAGCCACTGACGACGGTGACACCCTACAAAGAGCTTGCCATGGAAGGAACCTGCGTGTGAGAAGAGGATTTCAAGGAAGAGTTGAAGTCAGAGGACAAAGCATCTCCAAAACTCCAACATATTCTCCATTACTGCACAACAAGTAACGCTAGTACTCTTTATTATTCCAATATATTTCATAATCCTTTATAAACAAATAACTCTATTGTTCAAGTAGCCCAAACACTTTTGTTGACATCCTAACTAAGATAAATAAAATAAACATTGATTGCTTCAAACCAATAATCTCTGTGGATTCGACCCTTACTCACGTAAGGTATTACTTGGACGACCCAGTACACTTGCTGGTTAGTTGAACGGAATTGTGACAAGGAAGTAATCAGTTAGTTGAGTTAGTTTAACTTTTTGGCATATGCCAAGGAGCCACTAATCAAGAATCACAATTTCGTCCACCAAGTTTTTGGCGCCGTTGCCGGGGATTATTGAGTTTGGACAATTGAAGGCTTATTTTATTTCTTAGATTAGGAATAATTTATTTTTATTTTTGTTCTTATTTTTTATAGAGTCATTAAATCAATATTGATGGGATAGTTTCTTTTCAAAAATTTCTTTTCAAAATTTATTATTTTTCTTTTAATTAATTGCTAATTTTTGTGAGTTTAGTGTCTTGTTCTAAGTTTGGTGTTAATTGCATATTTTATATTTTCTCTAAAATTTTCGTGTTTTTGCTCTTGGTTCTTCATTGATCTTCAAGTTGTTCTTGTTTATTTTTCTTGTTAGATCTTGAATTTTTCTTGTTTTGTGTCTTTTCTTGTTTCACTTTTGTTCTTTCTAAAGCATTAATTGGAATATTTAGAACAAGTGTTATATTTAATCCAATTGGGTTTACGCTTTGGAACCTTTTCAAAACAATTTTTCTCCATTTAATCTTGTGCCAAACTTTAAGTTTGGTGTTTTCTTGTTAATTTTTCTTTATTTTTCGAAAACTTGTGTTGATTTTCTAAAAATTTTAAGTTTGGTGTTCTTTCTTGTGTTCTTGGTGTTCTTGTGAATCTTCAAAGTGTTCTTGAGTTTTTCTTGTGTCTTGATCTTAAAATTTTTAAGTTTGGTGTTCCTTGGTGTTTTCCCTCCAAAAATTTTCGAAAAATAAGGAGCATTAGATCTAAAAATTTTAAGTCTTGTGTCTTTTGTGTGTTTTTCTCTTTCATCATAAAATTCAAAATTCAAAAAAATTTATTTTCTAACTAATTTTGAACTACTTTTTCGAAAATTTTACATTAAAAATTCAATTTTCAATTTCAAAATACTTCCACTTTCTTTTATTTATTTCGTTTTTATTTTATTTTAAAAATAATAATAATAATAATAATAATAATAATAATTTTCTTTCACAAAATATCTTCAAAATATTTTTATATCTATATCCCATTTTGTGTTATTCCATTACTATAAAATAAATAATTATCAACGTACATATCATCACTCTTGTATTCCAATTCTAAAGTAAGTATGAATGGACAAGACAAGAGGACCCTGGGGTCATATGCTAACCCCACTACTGCTTCATATGGGAGTAGTATTGGTATACCCTCTATTGGAGTAAGTAGCTTTGAGCTGAATCCTCAGCTCATTATCATGGTGCAGCAAAACTGCCAGTATTCTGGTCTTCCACATGAAGAACCTACAGAGTTTCTGGCACAATTTCTGCAAATTGCTGATACAGTACATGATAAGGAAGTGGATCAGGATGTCTACAGATTACTACTGTTTCCATTTGCTGTAAAAGATCAAGCTAAGAGGTGGTTAAATAACCAGCCTAAGAGCAGCATAAAAACATGGAAACAGCTGTCAGAAAAATTTCTGAATCACTATTTCCCTCCCAAACGGATGACACAGCTAAGGCTAAACATTCAAGGCTTCAAACAAGGAGATAATGAATCCCTTTATGATGCTTGGGAGAGATACAGAGAGATGCTAAGGAAATGCCCCTCTGAAATGTTCTCGGAATGGGTGCAATTAGACATCTTCTACTATGGGCTTACAGAAAAAGCTCAGATTTCTCTAGACCACTCAGCTGGTGGATCTATACATATGAGAAAAACAATTGAAGAGGCTCAAGAGCTTATTGATACAGTTGCCAGAAATCAACATCTGTACTTAAGCAATGAATCTTTCATGAAAGAAGAAGCTAAAACAGTAACTGCAGAACTCAGTCCAGTGGATCAGGCTAATGAATTCAATCAGCAATTGGACTTTCTAACTCAACAGCTAGCCGAATTCAAGGAAATATTACAGGAAACAAGAATGGCTAACAGGAACATGGAAGTACAATTAAAGCAGACAGAAAAACAACTGTCAAAACAAATAACAGAAGAATGTAAAGCAGTTCAATTAAGAAGTGGGAAAACATTAAATACCTCACTTCAAAGCAGCAGGAAACCAAGAAATGAACAAGTGGATACTCAGAATCCTCCTAAAGACAGTCCGAGCCCAGAAAGGGACAAAGCTGGCGTTCAAACGCCAGTAACAAACAAGGAAGGGGCGTCTAACGCCACTCCAGCTCCCACCACTGGCATTCAAATACCAGTGGGGAATCAGTCACATACAAGTGCTGATAACAACCCTTCTAAAAAGGCTTCCCAACCCACTTCTGTAGGTAATAAACCTGCAGCAACTAAGGTTGAGGAATACAAAGCCAAAATGCCTTATCCTCAAAAACTCCGCCAAGCGGAACAGGATAAGCAATTTGCCCGCTTTGCAGACTACCTCAGGACTCTTGAAATAAAGATTCCGTTTGCAGAAGCACTTGAGCAAATACCCTCTTATGCTAAGTTCATGAAAGAGATCTTAAGTCATAAGAAGGATTGGAGGGAAACTGAAAAAGTTTACCTCACTGAAGAATGCAGTGCAGTCATTCTGAAAAGCTTACCTGAGAAGCTTAAAGATCCTGGGAGCTTTATGATACCATGCACATTAGAGGGCACTTGCACCAAGCAAGCTTTATGTGATCTTGGAGCAAGTATCAACCTAATGCCTGCATCTACTATCAGAAAGCTTGGTTTAACTGAAGAAATCAAACCAACCAGGATATGTCTTCAACTTGCTGATGGCTCCATTAAATACCCATCAGGCGTGATTGAGGACATGATAGTCAAGGTTGGGCCATTTGCCTTTCCTACTGACTTTGTGGTGCTGGAAATGGAGGAGCACAAGAATGCAACTCTCATTCTAGGAAGACCTTTCCTAGCAACTGGCCGAACCCTCATTGATGTCCAAAAAGGGGAAGTAACCTTGAGAGTCAATGAGGAAGAGTTCAAGCTGAATGTTGTTAAAGCCATGCAACATCCAGACACCCCAAATGACTGCATGAGTGTTGATATAATTGACTCTCTGGTAAGAGAGGTCAATATGGCTGAGAGCCTCGAATCAGAGCTAGAGGAATTTAGACTCAATGCTTTCGAAAATGTAAAGATTTACAAAGAGAAAGCGAAAAGATGGCATGATAAGAAATTGTCATCCAGAGTCTTTGAGCCGGGGCAGAAAGTTCTGCTATTCAATTCTAGGCTCAAATTATTCCCTGGGAAATTAAAATCCCGGTGGAGAGGCCCATATGTCATCACAAACGTATCACCATATGGATACATAGAGCTTCAGGATAATGACTCTAACAAAAAGTTCATTGTTAATGGACAAAGAGTCAAACATTATCTTGAAGGCAATTTTGAGCAAGAATGCTCAAAACTGAGACTTGATTAAAACTCAGTCCAGCTAAAAGACATTAAAGAAGCGCTTGCTGGGAGGCAACCCAGCCAATCACAAAATTTAATTTTATTCGTATTGATTTTCTTTACAGGTTTGAGTCCAAGTATCTTCAAAAGGTGAAATAGCAATTGGTTGAAGTCACAGAGTTACAGGGAAATTTGGAAGCTTACTGGCATGAAAAAGCCAGTAAGAAATACTTTGGGCGTTAAACACCCAAAAGAAGCACCCACTGGGCGTTCAACGCCAGTAAGGGTAGCCTTCTGGGCGTTAAACGCCAAGAAGAAGCATCTTCTGGGCGTTAAACGCCAGAAAGATGCACCTTCTGGGCGTTTAACGCCAATCTGCTAGCATTCTGGGCGTTTAGAAAAACGCCCAGTAAAGAAGGACCTCCTGGCGTTCAACGCCAGGAAGAAGCATCACATGGGCGTTGAACGCCCAGGAGAAGCAACATGTGGGCGTTAAACGCCCAAACCATGCACCATGTGGGCGTTTAACGCCAGGATGGTGGGAGGAGGTACAATTTCGTTTTTCTTTGCAATTTTTCAAAATTTTTATGTTTCAATTCATGATTTCTTGCATAAACATATTTTAAATTATCACTTTCAATTCCAAAAAGTTTATCCTAATTTCTAAAATCCAATGATTGCAAATTTTTTTAGATTTATCTTAACCCAAAAGAACAAATGGCTTTCCAATTCAATCCATCATCTTTTCAAATTTGTTTCCAACACATCTTTAACTCCTTTTAAAAATCCTTTTCAAAATTAAAATTCAATTCTATCTTTTAAATTTTGATTCATATCTTTTCTTTTTTTTAAATTATATCTTTTTCTAATCCAATTCTTTTTCAAATATTTTTAATTTCTTCTCATATCTTTTAACTCATCTTATCTTTATGTGAAAATGCCTTTCCTTCTTCTCCTCTCCTTTCCTTTCTTTTGCTTGAGGACAAGCAAACCTCTAAGTTTGGTGTGATTTGCCATGATCACTGAGCTAAAACTCATTAAGATCATGGCACCTAAGAGAACAGGAAGAGCAAGGATGTGAACTTAAGGGAGCTGAAGCATCAGAAATTAATTCTTGAAGGCATCCCACAGACTAAAGGAACATCCACTTCCCAAAATACAGGTTGTTAAGTTCTAATTCCAGCTTTAACTCTGTGATAGTATTATTATAAGATTTTACCTTAGAAGTTATATAGGAGTAGTAGTACTTAGCATATCTATTTTGATTTTATTTCCAATTAAGCTATAATTTATTTTTCTCATCATCATCAGGCATGAATAAAGTAGTAGATTTTTTTAGAATAAAGAAGTAATTTATATTTTTGAGTTCTTAGTAATAAAGACTATAATTAATTATATGTGGTGGCAATACTTGTTGTTCTCTGAATGAATGCTTGAACAGTGCATAAATTGTACTTTGAATTTGATGAATATTGGCTCCTGAAAGGATGAGGAACACGAAAAATATTATTGATGATCTGAAAAATCATGAAATTGATTCTTGAAGCAAGAAAAAGCAGTTCAAAAAAAAATATTTACAATCAAAAGGAATAAAAGCCAAGCAGCCCTTAAAACCAAAAGGCAAGGGTAAAAAGGATCCAAGGCTTTGAGCATCAATGGATAGGAGGGCCCAAGGAAATAAAATCCAGGCCTAAGCGGCTAAACCAAGCTGTCCCTAACCATGTGCTTGTGTCATGAAGGTCCAAGTGAAAAGCTTGAGACTGAGTGGTTAAAGTCGTGATCCAAAGCAAAAGAGTGTGCTTAAGAGCTCTGGACACCACTAATTGGGGACTCTAGCAAAGCTGAGTCACAATCTGAAAAGGTTCACCCAGTTATGTGTCTGTGGCATTTTTTGTATTCGGTGGTAATACTGGAAAACAAAGTGCTTAGGGCCACAGCCAAGACTCATAAAATAACTGTGTTCAAGAATCAACATACTACACTAGGAGAGTCAATGATACTATCTGAATTCTGAGTTCCTAAGGATGCCAATCATTCTGAAATTTAAAAGATACAGGGAGATGCCAAAACTGTTCAGAAACAAAAAGCTACAAGCCCCGCTCATCTAATAAGAATCTAAGCTTCATTTAAAACTCTAAAATATTATTACTTCTTTATTTCTGTTAAAACCTATTTTATTTATCTAGTTTCTTGAGGACAAGCAACAGTTTAAGTTTGGTGTTGTGATGAGCGGATATTTTGTACGCTTTTTGGGGGTAATTTCATGTAGATTTTAGCATGTTTCAGTTAGTTTTTAGTAAAATAATATTAGTTTTTAGGCAAAAATCATATTTCTGGACTTTACTATGAGTGTGTGTATTTTTCTGTGATTTCAGGTATTTTCTGGCTGAAATTGAGGGAGTTGAGCAAAAATCTGACTTAGGCTGAAAAAGGACTGCTGATGCTGTTGGATCCTGACCTCCCTGCACTCGAAATGGATTTTCTGGAGCTACAGGAGTCCAATTGGCGCGCTCTCAACGGCGTTGGAAAGTAGACATCCAGGGCTTTCCAGCAATATATAATAGTCCATACTTTGCGCGAAGATTGACGACGTAACTTGGCGTTGAACGCCAAGTACACGCTGCTGTCTGGAGTTAAACGCCAGAAAAACGTCATGATCCGGAGTTGAACGCCCAAAACACGTCAAAACTTGGAGTTTGACGCCAAGAAAGGCCTCCACACGTGGAAAGCATTAGTCTCAGCCCCAGCACACACCAAGTGGGCCCCAGAAGTGGATTTCTGCACCAATTATCTTAGTTTATCCATTTTCTGTAAACCTAGGTTACTAGTTTACTATTTAAACAACTTTTACAGACTTATCTGGTACCTCATGATATTTTCAGATCTGAATTACATACTTTGTGACGGCATGAGTCTCTAAACTCCATTGTTGGGGGTGAGGAGCTCTGCAGCGTCTCGATGATTTAATACAATTCCTTTGTTTTCCATTCAAACACGCTTGTTCTTATCTAAGATGTTTATTCGCGCCTAACTGTGGAGAAGGTGATGATCCGTGACACTCATCACCTTCCTCAACCCATGAACGTGTGCCTGACAACCACCTCCGTTCTACATCAGATTGAATGAATATCTCTTAGATTCCCCAACAGAATCTTCGTGGTATAAGCCGGATTGATGGCAGCATTCATGAGAATCCGGAAAGTCTAAACCTTGTCTGTGGTATTCCGAGTAGGATTCTGGGATTGAATGACTGTGACGTGCTTCAAACTTTAACCTGCTGGGCGTTAGTGACAAACGCAAAAGAGGGATTCTATTCCAGTAGGAGCGGGAACCAACCGGTGATTGGCCGTACTGTGACAGAGTGCGTGCATTAGCTTTCACTGCGAGGATGGGAAGTAGCCACTGACGACGGTGACACCCTACAAAGAGCTTGCCATGGAAGGAACCTGCGTGTGAGAAGAGGATTTCAAGGAAGAGTTGAAGTCAGAGGACAAAGCATCTCCAAAACTCCAACATATTCTCCATTACTGCACAACAAGTAACGCTAGTACTCTTTATTATTCCAATATGTTTCATAATCCTTTATAAACAAATAACTCTATTGTTCAAGTAGCCCAAACACTTTTGTTGACATCCTAACTAAGATAAATAAAATAAACATTGATTGCTTCAAACCAATAATCTCTGTGGATTCGACCCTTACTCACGTAAGGTATTACTTGGACGACCCAGTACACTTGCTGGTTAGTTGAACGGAATTGTGACAAGGAAGTAATCAGTTAGTTGAGTTAGTTTAACTTTTTGGCATATGCCAAGGAGCCACTAATCAAGAATCACAATTCCGTCCACCACATCCCTACTGATTTCATAGTCCTAGAGACTGGGAAGTGCATGGATGAATCCATCATCCTTGGCAGACCCTTCCTAGCCACAGCCAAGGCTGTGATTGATGTGGATAGAGGTGAACTGATCATCCAAGTGAATGAAGAATCCTTTGTGTTTAAGGCTCAAGGATATCCCTCTGTCACCATGGAGAGGAAGCATGAAGAGCTTCTCTCAAATCAGAGTCAAGCAGAGCCCCCACAGTCAAACTCTAAGTTTGGTGTTGGGAGGCCACAACCAAACTCTAAGTTTGGTGTTGAACCCCCACATTCAAACTCTAAGTTTGGTGTTGGGAGGTTCCAACATTGCTCTGAGAAAATGTGAGGCTCCATGAGAGCCCTCTGTCAAGCTACTGACATTAAAGAAGCGCTTGTTGGGAGGCAACCCAATGTTATATTTTATCTATTTTCTTTTATTATTTTATATTTTTTGTAGGTTGATGATCATAAGAAGTCACAAAATCAATTGAAAAAGCAAAAACAGAATGAAAAACAGGAAGAAAAACAGCACACCCTGGAGGAAGAACCTACTGGCGTTTAAACGCCAGTAAGGCTAGCAGTTGGGCGTTTAACGCCCAGTCTGGCACCATTCTGGGCGTTTAACGCCAGAAAGGGGCACCAGACTGGCGTTAAATGCCAAGAAAGGGCAAGAACCTGGCGTTAAACGCCAGAAATGGGCACCAGCCCGGCGTTTAACGCCAAATTTGGCACAAAACGTGTTTTTGCATGCCATTTGGTGCAGGGATGACTTTTCCTTGACACCTCAGGATCTGTGGACCCCACAAGATCCCCACCAACCCCACCACTCTCTCTCTTCTTCACCCATTCACCAATCACCTCAACACCTCTTCCCCAAAAACCCTTCACCTATCAAATCCCATCTTTCTCTTCACCACTCACATCCATCCTTCATAAAACCCCACCTACCTCACCTTTCAAATTCAAACCACTTTCCCTCCCAAACCCACCCATAATGGCCGAACCCTACCCCTCCCCTCCCTCCTATATAAACCCTTCTTCACCCCTTCATTTTCACACAACCTAAACACCACTTCTCCCCCTCTTTGGCCGAACACAAAGCCATTCCCTTCTTCCTCATTTCTTCTTCTTCTACTCTCTTCTTTCTTCTTTTGCTCGAGGACGAGCAAACCTTTTAAGTTTAGTGTGGTAAAAGCATTGCTTTTTGTTTTTCCATAACCATTTATGGCATCCAAGGCCGGAGAAACCTCTAGAAAGAGGAAAGGAAAGGCAAAAGCTTCCACCTCCGAGTCATGGGAGATGGAGAGATTCATCTCAAGGGTGCATCATGACCACTTCTATGAAGTTGTGGCCTTGAAGAAGGTGATCCCCGAGGTCCCTTTTTCACTCAAAAAGAGTGAATATCCGGAGATCCGACATGAGATCCGAAGAAGAGGTTGGGAAGTCCTCACCAACCCCATTCAACAAGTCGGAATCTTAATGGTTCAAGAGTTCTATGCCAATGCATGGATCACCAAGAACCATGATCAAAGTGTGAACCCGGATCCAAAGAATTGGCTTACTATGGTTCGGGGGAAATACTTGGATTTTAGTCCGGAAAATGTAAGGTTGGCATTCAACTTGCCCATGATGCAAGGAGATGAACATCCTTACATTAGAAGGGTCAACTTTGATCAAAGGTTGGACCAAGTCCTCACTGACATTTGTGAAGAGGGCGCCCAATGGAAGAGAGACTCAAGAGGGAAGCCGGTTCAATTAAGAAGGCATGACCTCAAGCCCGTGGCTAGAGGATGGTTGGAGTTTATCCAACGCTCACTCATTCCCACTAGCAACCGGTCCGAAGTTACTCTAGACCGGGCCATCATGATCCATAGTATCATGATTGGAGAAGAAGTAGAAGTTCATGAGGTTATAGCCCAAGAACTCTATAAGGTGGCGGACAAGTCCTCTACCTTAGCAAGGTTAGCCTTTCCTCATCTCATTTGTCACCTCTATTATTCAGTTGGAGTGGACATAGAAGGAGACATCCTTATTGATGAGGACAAGCCCATCACTAAGAAAAGGATGGAGCAAACAAGAGACCCCTCTCATCATGAGATCCCTGAGATGCCTCAAGGGATGCACTTTCCTCCACAAGACTATTGGGAGCAAATCAACACCTCCCTAGGAGAATTGAGTTCCAACATGGGACAACTAAGGGTGGAGCACCAAGAACACTCCATTCTCCTCCATGAAATTAGAAAAGATCAAAGAATCATGAGAGAGGAGCAACAAAGACAAGGAAGAGACATTGAGGAGCTCAAGCACTCCATAAGGCCTGCAAGAGGAAGAACAAGCCGCCATCACTAAGGTGGACCCGTTCTTTAATCTCCTTGTTCTTTATTTTTCTGTTTTTCGAAAATTTATGCTTTATGTTTGTCCATGTTTGTGTCTTATGATCATTAGTGTCTTAGTGTCTATGCCTTAAAGTTATGAATGTCCTATGAATCCATCACCTTTCTTAACAATGTTCTTAATTGAAAAAGAAAAGAATTGCATGAATTTTGAATTTTATAACAGATTAATTATTTTGATGTGGTGGCAACACTTTTGTTTTCTGAATGTATGCTTAAACAGTGCATATGTCTTTTGAATTTTTGGTTCATGAATGTTGGCTCTTGAAAGAATGATGAAAAAGGAGACATGTTACTGAGGATCTGAAAAATCATAAAAATGATTCTTGAAGCAAGAAAAAGCAAAAAAAAAAAAAGAAGAAAACGAAAAAGAAAGAAAAAAGAAAGAAATAAAGTTGTGATCCAAGGCAAAAAGAGTGTGCTTAAGAACCCTGGACACCTCTAATTGGGGACTTTAGCAAAGCTAAGTCACAATCTGAAAAGGTTCACCCAATTATGTGTCTGTGGCATGTATGTATCCGGTGGTAATACTGGAAGACAGAGTGCTTTGGGCCACAGCCAAGACTCAATAAGTAGCTGCGTTCAAGAATCATCATACTTAACTAGGAGAATCAATGACACTATCTGGATTCTGAGTTCCTAAAGAAGCCAATCATTCTGAATTTCAAAGGATAGAGTGAGATGCCAAAACTGTTCAGAGGCAAAAAGCTAAAAGCCCCGCTCATCTAATTAATACTGATCTTCACAGATGTTTTTGGAATTCATTGCATATTCTCTTCTTTTTATCTTATTTGATTTTCAGTTGCTTGGGGACAAGCAACAATTTAAGTTTGGTGTTGTGATGAGCGGATAATTTGTACGCTTTTTGGCATTGTTTTTAGTATGTTTTTAGTAGTTTGAGTTGAGTTTTTAGTATATTTTTATTAGTTTTTAGATAAAATTCACTTTTCTGGACTTTACTATGAGTTTGTGTATTTTTCTGTGATTTCAGGTATTTTCTGGCTGAAATTGAGGGACCTGAGCAAAAATCTGATCCAGAGACTGAAAAGGACTGCAGATGCTGTTGGATTCTGACCTCCCTGCACTCGAAGTGGATTTTCTGGAGCTACAGAAGCCCAATTGGCGCGCTCTCAACGGCGTTGGAAAGTAGACATCCTGGGCTTTCCAGAAACATATGATAGCCCATACTTTGCCCAAGATTTGATGGCCCAAACCGGCGTTCAAAGTCACCCTCAGAATTCCCAGCGTTAAACGCCGGAACTGGCACCAAAATGGGAGTTAAACGCCCAAACTGGCATAAAAGCTGGCGTTTAACTCCAAGAAGAGTCTCTACACGAAAATGCTTCATTGCTCAGCCCAAGCACACACCAAGTGGGCCCAGAAGTGGATTTTTATGTCATTTACTCATCTCTGTACACCCTAGGCTACTAGTTTTCTATATATAGGACCTTTTACTATTGTATTTTGATCAATCGGGAGATCTTTGAATCTTTTGATCACTGGGAGGCTGGCCTCACGGCCATGCCTAGACCTTGTTCTTATGTATTTTCAATGGTGGAGTTTCTACACACCATAGATTAAGGTGTGGAGCTCTGCTGTACCTCGAGTATTAATGCAATTACTATTGTTCTTCTATTCAATTCCGCTTGTTCTTTGTCCAAGATATCACTTGTTCTTCAACTTGATGAATGTGATGATCCGTGACACTCATCATCATTCTCACTCATGAACAAAGTGACTGACAACCACTCTTGTTCTACAAGCATACGAGGCTCTAGTGAATATCTCTTGGATTCCTGATACACGATGCATGGTTGATCGCCTGACAACCGAGTGCTCGCCTGACAAACGAGCCAGCCATTCCGTGAGATCAGAGTCTTCGTGGTATAGGCAAGAACTGATGGCGGCATTCAAGAGAATCCGGAAGGTCTAACCTTGTCTGTGGTATTCTGAGTAGGATTCAATGATTGAATGACTGTGACGTGCTTCAAACTCCTGAAGGCGGGGCGTTAGTAACAGACGCAAAAGAATCACTAGATTCTATTCCGGCCTGATTGAGAACCAACAGATGGATAGCCGTGCCGTGACAGGGTGCGTTGAACATTTCCAATGAGAGGATGGGAGGTAGCCATTGACAACGGTGAAACCCTTGCATAAGCTTGCCATGGAAAGGAGTAAGAAGGATTGGATGAAGACAGTCGGAAAGCAGAGAGACGGAAGGGAAAGCATCTTCATACGCTTATCTGAAGTTCTCACCAATGATATACATAAGTATCTCTATCTTTATCTTTATGTTTTATTCATCATCTATACCCATTTAAGTCTGTCTGACTGAGATTTACAAGGTGACCATAGCTTGCTTCATACCAACAATCTCCGTGGGATCGACCCTTACTCACGTAAGGTATTACTTGGACGACCCAGTGCACTTGCTGGTTAGTTGTGCAAAGTTGTGTAGTGATCACAATTTTGCGCACCAGCTGCATGTTCTCAAGAAAAGTTAATTACAAGACCATCTCAAAAAAAATTGGGATCGAATCACCATCTTTTCTGAAATGCATTCATGGTGAGATATGTAGGCCCATTCACCCACCATGTGGACCATTTAAATATTTTATGGTTTTAATAGATGCATCTTTACGATGGTCCCATGTTTGTTTACTATCAACTCGCAACATGGCGTTTGCGAGATTGTTAGCTCAAATAATTAAATTAAAAACTCATTTTCCAGAATATATTATAAAGGCAATACGCCTTGATAATGCTGGTGAATTTAGGTCACAATCATTTAAAGATTATTGTGTGTTAACTGGAATTACTATAGAAGAGCCTATTGCTCATGTACACACTTATAATGGTCTAGCAAAATCATTGCTTAAACACCCTCAATTAATAGCTAGAGCATTACTTATGAGAACTAAACTGTCCATTTTAGCATTGGGCATGCTGTTTTGCATGCTGCAACACTTATACGCTTAAGACCAACAAGTTACCTAAAATCTTCTCCTTTACAACTGGCTTGTGGTCAGGAGTTAAATATTTCTCATCTTAGGATATTTAGATGTGCGATTTATGTCCTAGTTACTCCACTATAACACACAAAGATGGGACCCCAAAGAAGATTGGGGATATATGTTGATTATGAATCTCCATCAATTATAAAATATCTTAAACCCACGACGGATGATTTATTTAAGGCAAGATTTTCTAATTGCCACTTTGATGAAACAAATTTTTCAAAATTAGGGGAAGAAAATAAGCAGTTGAAAAAAAATTACTTAAAATACATTGTCGTTATTACATTTAGATCTTCGCACTAGACAATGTGAAGTAAAAGTACAAAGGTTAATTCATATGCAAAATATTACAAACCAATTTCGAGACGCATCAAAAGACCAAAAGAGTGTAACAAAATTTCATATTCCAACTGCAAATACACCAATAAATACAAGTATTTTGGAAGGTCAAATTATTAGTGCAAATGAAAGGAATCCACACCTAAAGTGTGGAAGACCAATCGGATCTAAGGATGAAAATTCCTGAAAAAAGAGAGATAATCAATCATGATGGTCATAATATAGAGACAAATACTCAAAGAGGATCCGAAGACATATCTATTGATGAAACATTTGAAGAGGTTTAGGTACCTGAAGATGAAGAGATCTCGATAAGTTATGTCACTACCGAAAAATATAAAACCGAAAGAATACTGTTGTTGACAATATTTTTGCTTATAATATTATTGTAGAAATAGTAAAGTAAGATGAGGATCATGAACCAAAATCTGTCAAAAAATACAGATAGAGAGATGATTGGCCAAAATGAAAAGACGCAATTCATGATGAATTAACTTCACTTAGAAAACGTGAAGTTTTTAGTTCTATAGTCAAAACCCCTGAAGGTATAGAACCAATGGGATACATGAATTTTTGTGCGCAAATGAAATGAGAAAAATGAAATAGAAATATATAAAGCATGACTAGTAGCACAAGGGTTCTCACAAAAACGTGGTATTGACTATATGGAAACATATTCTCCTGTGGTGGATTCAATAACATTAAGATATCTTATTAGTCTGGCTGTGCATGAAAAGCTTGACATGCGCCTAATAGATGTTGTTACAGCCTAATTATACGACTCAATTGATAAAAAAATTATATGAAAGTCCCTGAAGGACTCAAAGTGCCTGAAGCATACAATAATTTTTCGGAGATTTGTTTAGTAAAATTTTAAAAATTCTTATATGGATTAAAACAATTTAGGCTTATGTGGTATAAACGTTTCAGTGAGTACTTATTGAAAGATGGATACAAAAATGACCGTATATGCCCATGTGTGTTCATAAAAAAATCTAAATCCAAATTTGTTATTATTGCAGTATATGTTGATGATTTAAACATCATTGGATCATTTGAAGAGATTTAAAAAACTATGGATTATGTAAAAAGAGAATTTGAAATGAAATATCTTGGTAAAATAAAATTTTGTCTTGGTTTTTTTCTCTACATTATCGATTTGGATTGACTTTAACGTAATTACCTTCGTCGTTCATCTTCTTCTTTATTTTCTTTTTCGATCTGCACTTCTGAATTAAAAAAATGAATGAATCAACTTCAAATCAGTTGAATGAGTGCAATTTGGAAAATTCTTCTGAGACGTATCAATTTGATGAGATTTGGACTATTGAATCAACTAATTGTAAGCTCCAGAGATGGGAGGTGGAAATCAAAGATATCTCCAACTGTGAAGACAAACTCTTCAGCTGGGTTAAATTGTTTAGCCAGAATTTACGTACATATAATGAAGGATGTTGGTCTTTGGACAATTTCCAAAGTTATTTTAAATCACTCATTTCCTTGTTGTGCAGACCAGGTTGAGATGCTCAAACAACGTAGGGAGTTTAGCATGTTCGTGCGTGGCACCATCGAAACCCACAAGGAAGCCAGAATCAAACCGAGCAAAACTTACTAATCATTTGTGGCAGTAGCTAGTAGCCACCGGGAACTAGGTTTTATAGAAAAAGACGTCAGAAATTACATTACAAGGGAAGTACGGAATGTAAAACCCGGTTAATTAACGGCTAATTAACCCATAAATGAGAATTTATTCTAGAAAGCCTAAAATGTGATTTTTATGGCTAAATGTGATAGAGGAGACTGAGACGAGAATTTTGGTACCAATTTTATAGAATTCGGACCAAGATTGGATCGAACGGGCCAAACCGGGCCAATTGGACCCAAAGTGGGCCCTTGGCCCAACATAACTTAACCAAAACCCTACGGAGAGCTCTACAAAACCCAAACAACCAATCTTGAGGTAAGCCACGTGTTGCTGTTCGAAATCTCAGCCCTTATTTTCGAGTTTCTTGGGTGAAATGTTGAGATTTTGGGTTCTTTGATGTTATAGGACCCAACTCTCTTGAAGGAGAAGGTTAATCTTGTCTCCTTGGATCTTGGGTGTGGTAAGATTCTCAACCCTAGTGTATTTTGTGGTTTTATGATGATTGGGTTTTGAGATGTTGTGTATGGGTATGATGGTTGTGGCTTAGGTTGTGTATATGTGAATATTGGAGCTTGATTGGTGACTTTGAAAAGCTTGGAAAGGGTTTGGTGGTGAAAAATCTGTTCTTGGAGGTGTTGAGACCTTGAGAGCTTGTGGATAAGTGGTTTGGAAGTGCTCCGGTGGAGCTTGGGAAATTCGGCTAAGGTATGGTTTCGGTTTCCCGTATCTAATATGTAATGTGGTAGGAAATACTTAGGCTAGAGGCCCTAAGATAGGCATTGAATTGTTGATGTTGTTGAATGATTGAGATATATGATGTGGTCATATATGTGATGACGATTATTGATGCCTTGGTGGTATGATGTATGAGAAATATGCATGTTGTGATATATGCTTGATGATTGGTTATGGTTGAATTGTGGGTTGAACCATGTTGATGGTGAGTATGATGTTGATTGTGTACAATAATGATTTATTGGAATTGGTGTTGTTGAGAATTGGCATGAGGAATAGTATATGATATGTCAATATGTTTGAGTTTGAGCCACTTGGGTGAAGTGGGGTAAAATGATGAGATAGTGATTTTGTATATTGTGGGAATGTGTCAATGTGTGAGTTGAGGAGGCTTGATGTTGAATTTGATACATTTTGATTGATTTCAAAGAAAAGGGATGAAATTGGCATGTTTTGATTGATTTTGGAAAGAGTTAAAAAATGGTTTGTTTTTGAAAATGGCATATTGTGGTTTTGTATGAAAATATGGTTTTTTGGGCATACTTTGACGGGACATAACTTGGACTACGGATCTCCGTTTTGTACCAAATCTGTTTAGAAATGAAATTGGATCCGGGATGTCCATGCCGTTCGAAGAACGGGTGAAAAACGATTTAAAATGAGGAAGTTATGTCCGTTGGAAGATTGGGGTAAAAATCTGTAAATTCTGCAGCTTTTAACTTAGAAAACTTTTAGCAGAATAACCCCTTGCGCGTGGGCGCACCTGGCGCGTACGCGCCGATCTTCCGAGAAGTGCCATCCACGCGTACGCGTGATGTGCGCGGGCGCGCCGATTGGGCTGCACCCAATGCCCAGCCATTTTCCCGAGAGTTATGCCAGAACTGTGCCGGTGTTGTGCCTGGGGCACGAGAACACCCGCGCGTACGCGTGGTTGGCGCGTGCGCGCCGATGGGCAAGTTTGGTATCCACGCGTTAGCGTGCATGACGCTCATGCGTCGATGAGTTTTTAAGGCCATCCACGCGTGCGCGTGGAGTGCGCGTACGCGCGGCCCTGTTTTCATCCCAAAGTTGATTTTTGAGTTTTAAAAGCTAAATCTCATACTTCTAAGCCTCCGATCTCACCATTTATGTCTTAAATCATTAGGACATGCCTAGCTATTAGAAAGGAGCTAGTGAATGAGGTAACTTGCGAGTGAAGCAAGGGAAATATGAATGATCATTGAGGATCATTGATGATTATGTGAGATGTGGAGGATGGTGGTGGAAGTGCTTGTTATGCCATTGGCCGAAGGGTCGTAATTGTTTATGAATTGGCTGGTTCTGGATTGAACCGTGAGCCGGAATAGCTGTGTATGCTATGAGTATTGGCTAGTTATGGATTTAACCGTGAGCCGGATGGCTGATATGGATGTTGATCCATGGATGAGAATTCATGCATGTTTATGCTGAATTATTGATAATTGGGAATTGCACTTTCACTATCTGAGGTACGAGTTTCCCTGGGTAGTAGCAGTGGCTAGCCACCACGTGCTCCAGGTTGAGACTCGAAGCTCTGTTAACCCTATGTCGTAAGTGTGGCCGGGCACTGTGAAAGGCCCGAATGAGCTCGAACCCCCGTAAATATTCACCAGTGAGGGTGATGGATATGGATCATGTTTATGATCAAGTTTATAACGAGTATAACTCGAGTTTGGGGATGCACGACAGAGGGACAGTCCAATGGTTAGCGACCAGGACTTGTCGGGTTGGCTCTATAACCGACAAGATGATATCATCGGCCACTAGGGACAGGCATTCATCATATGCATACTATGTGAATTGTTTGAGATTGCCTATTTGACTGCATATTACTTGCTAATTGTCTAAATGTCTTAACTGCTCCTATTTGTATATTCTTTGTCTGATATAACTGTGTTTGCTATAAGATACTCCTGCTGGTGGTTGGGAGGTTTGAAGGAATTGGAAAGGGAAGTATTAGTTAGACTGAAGAATCTTTAGTCAGATGCCCTTATATGGTTTAGCTTGTTTATAAGCTTTGATATTATCTGGAGGAAGTTCTAGGATTGCCTTTGGCTTTCCTCCATTATTATGTATTATATATGTGGAAGCTGTTACCATGCTGGGGACCTCTGGTTCTCACCCATGCGGATTTTGTGGTTTTCAGATGCAGGACGTGAGGTTTCCCGCTGAGGCATCCTGGAGACTTCTAGATTTGCGAAGATTCCTTGTTCTTGGGGACTATGTTTTTGGTTTATATGTTTTGCTTAGATACTTTTATCTCCATTAAATAATACAAACTGTGATGACTCCTCTTATGGGAGATTTTGGAGAATAGGTTTTATGTATTTGTGTCCCTTTGGGTTCCCTTTGGGGTTTTCCTTATTTTATCATATGTATATATTGCTATGCTCGGACCGGTTATCTTCGCAGCCGGATCTTGAGCCTTGATATTCCTGTTTTTGACATTCTTTTGTATATATATAATCTCGCGTTGGTTTATCTTTGTTCGTTACGTTATCGATCGGAGTGTTGCGCTTTTGAGTTGCGATTTTTATTTACCCCTTTTCTACAAAGGCTCCTAGTTATAATCAATCATTCATACTACTATACGTACTAAATTTTTATTTTTTAGAGGTCGTAATACCTTGCCATCTCTGAATTATGACTTAAGCATAAGTCTCTGTATGGTAGGGTGTTACACGGAATATTTTTGAAGAAGATAATGCCAAAGAATTTGGGAAGTACCTAGTTAGAATGAAAGAGAAGAACCAAAATTTCTTCTTTGAGCTCAACCTTAAAGGCGATCACTGCATTAAACATGCATTCTGTGCTGATGCAAGAAGCAGGGCTGCATTTGATTATTTCAGAGACGTGGTTTCATTTGACACCACCTATAACACAAACAGGTATTCGATTCTTTCAAACATATTTTGGGTGTTCAGTGAGTGTATATATTTCGGTTCACCACCTTGTGTTTGTTATTTATGCAGATAAAATTTGGTTTTAGGTTCTTTTGTTGGCGTGAATTGGTGGACGAAATTGTGATCCATATTCTTTAAGTTATACTCATTGTAAAATTATGGAATTTGAAATTGGCACGAGTGAACACAACTCCGTTTAACTAACCAGCAAGTGTACTGGGTCGTCCAAGTAATAAACCTTACGCGAGTAAGGGTCGATCCCACAGAGATTGTTGGTATGAAGCAAGCTATGGTCACCTTGTAAATCTCAGTTAGGCAGATAAAATTATGGAATTTTAGAAAATCAAATAATAAAAAGAAATAATAAAAGAGATACTTATGCAGATTCATTGGTGGGGATTTCAGATAAGCATATGGAGATACTGTATGGCTCAAGGACGCCTGCTTTCCTACTGCTTCAACTCAATCCTTCTTACTCCTTTCCATGGCAAGCTGTGTATAGGGGTTCACCGTTCGACGATGGCTACTTTCAATCCTCTCGGGAAAATGGTCCTCTGCGACTGTCACTCGCATGGCTAATCGTCTGGAGGCATCACCTGGCCGAAGGCTACATCCCATCCTCGCAGTGAAAACTACGCTCACGCGCTCTGTCACAGCACGGCTAATCACTGGTTGGTTCCCGCGCCTACTGGAATAGAATCCCTTGATTCTTTTGCGTTTGTCATCACGCCCAGCACTTGCAAGTCTGAAGCACGTCACAGTCATTCATTACCGGAATCCTACTCGGAATACCACAGATAAGGTTAGACTTTTCGGACTCCCAGGATCCTACTCGGAATACCACAGACAAGGTGAGACTTTCCGGATCCTCATAAATGCCGCCATCTATCTAGCTTATACCACGAAGATTCTGTTGGGGAATCTAAGAGATACACATTCAAGCTCTGTTGCATGTAGAACGGAAGTGGTTGTCAATCACACGCGTTCATAGGTGAGAATAGTGATGAGCGTCACATAATCATCACCTTCATCATGTTCTTGGGTGCGAATGAATATCTTGGAATAAGAATGAGAAAGAATTGAATGAAAGAAAATAGAATTGCATTAATACTTGAGGTACAGCAGAGCTCCACACCCTTAATCTATGGTGTGCAGAAACTCCACCGTTGAAAATACATAAGTAAGAGGTTCAGGCATGGCCGAATGGCCAGCCCCCCTAAAACGTGATCAATAGCCTCTTAGGATGAGGAATAAAACAAAGCTGAGACCAAAGATGTAACGTGGTCAAAAGACATCTAATACAATAGTTAAATGTTCTATTTATAATAAACTAGCTCCTAGGGTTTACATGAGTAAGTAATTGATGCATAAATCCACTTCCGGGGCCCACTTGGTGTATGCTTGGGCTGAGCTTGATCAATCCACGAGCTGAGGCTTCTCTTGGAGTTGAACTCCGAGTTATGACGTGTTTTGGGCGTTCAACTCCGGATCATGACGTTTTTCTGGCGTTTAACTCCAGACAGCAGCATGTACATGGCATTCAACGCCAAGTTACGTCGTCAATTTCCGAATAAAGTATGGACTATTATATATTGCTGGAAAGCTCTGGATGTCTACTTTCCAACTCCGTTGAGAGCGCGCCAATTGGAGTTTTGTAGCTCCAGAAAATCCATTTCGAGTGCAGGGAGGTCAGATTCCAACAGCATTAGCAGTCCTTTTGTCAGCCTTTTTCAGAGTTTTGCTCAAGTCCCTCAATTTCAGCCAGAAATTACCTGAAATCACAGAAAAACACACAAACTCATAGTAAAGTCCAGAAATGTGAATTTAACATAAAAACTAATGAAAACATCCCTAAAAGTAGCTTGAACTTACTAAAAACTACCTAAAAACGATGCCAAAAAGCATATAAATTATCCGCTCATCACAACACCAAACTTAAATTGTTGCTTGTCCCCAAGCAACTGGAAATCAAATAGGATAAAAAGAAGAGAATATACTATAAATTCCAGAATATCAATGAATATTAATTATAATTAGATGAGCGGGACTTGTAGCTTTTTGCCTCTGAACAGTTTTGGCATCTCACTTTTTCCTTTGAAGTTTAGAATGATTGGCTTCTCTAGGAACTTAGAATTTCGGATAGTGTTATTGATTCTCTTAGTTAAGTATGTTGATTCTTGAACACAGCTACTTATGAGTCTTGGCCGTGGCCCTAAGCACTTTGTTTTCTAGTATTACCACCGGATATATAAATGCCACAGACACATAACTGGGTGAACCTTTTCAGATTGTGACTCGGCTTTGCTAGAGTCCCCAGTGGTGTCCAGAGCTCTTAAGCACACTCTTTTGCTTTGGATCACGACTTTAACCACTCAGTCTCAAGCTTTTTACTTGGACCTTCATGACACAAGCACATGGTTAGGGACAGCTTGATTTAGCCGCTTAGGCCTGGATTTAATTTCCTTGGGCCCTCCTATCCATTGATGCTCAAAGCCTTGGATCCTTTTTACCCTTGTCTTTTGGTTTTAAGGGCTCGTGGCTTTTTCTATTGCTCCTTCTTTTTTTTTTTCACTGCTTTTTCTTGCTTCAAGAATCAATTTCATGATTTTTCAGATCATCAATGACATTTCTCTTTGTTCATCATTCTTTCAAGAGCCAACAGTTTTAACATTCATAAACAACAAGATCAAAAGACATATGCACTGTTCAAGCATTCATTCAGAAAACAAAAAGTATTGTCACCACATCAATATAATTAAACTAAATTCAAGAGCTATTTTCGAAATTTATGTACTTCTTGTTCTTTTGAATTAAAACTTTTTTCATTTAAGAGAAGTGAAGGATTAATGGATTTTATTCATAGCTTTAAGGCATGGTTACATACTAATGATCATGAAATAAAGACACAAAACATAGATAAACATAACATTAAAAACCGAAAACAGAAAGAAGTAAAGAACAAGGAATGAATCCACCTTTAGTGGCGTCTTCTTCTTGAAGGACCAATGATGTTCTTTAGCTCTTCTATGTCCCTTCCTTGCCTTTGTTGCTCCTACCTCATTGCTCTTTGATCTTCTCTTTATTCTTGGAGAATGATGGAGTGCTCATGATGTTCCACCCTTAATTGTTCCACATTGTGGCTCAAACCTTCTAAGGAAGTGTTGAGTTGCTCCCAATAGTTGTTTGGAGGAAAGTGCATCCCTTGAGGCATCTCAGGGATTTCTTGATGATGAGCTTCCTCATGCACCTCTTGAGAACCGTGAGGGGCTTCTCTTGCTTGCTCCATCCTCTTCTTGGTGATGGGCTTGTCCTCTTCAATGGAGATGTCTCCTTCTATGATAACTCCAGCTGAGTAACATAGATGGCAAATAAGGTGAGGAAAAGCTAGCCGTGCCATAGGTGAAGGCTTGTCGGCTATTTTGTAGATTTCATTGGAGATGACCTCATGAACTTCTACTTCCTCTCCAATCATGATGCCATGAATCATGATGGCCCGATCCACAGTAACTTCAGATCGGTTGTTAGTAGGAATGATGGAGCGTTGAATGAACTCCAACCATCCTCTAGCTATAGGCTTGAGGTCCAGTCTTCTTAGCTGGACTGGCTTGCCTTTGGAGTCTCTCTTCCATTGAGCTCCTTCCACACAAATGTCCATAAGGACTTGGTCCAACCTTTGATCAAAGTTGACCCTTCTAGTGTAGGGGCGTTCATCACCTTGCATCATGGGCAAGTGGAATGCCAACCTTACATTTTCCGGACTGAAATCCAAGTATTTCCCCCGAACCATTGTGAGATAATTCTTTGGACTCGGGTTCATACCTTGATCATGGTTCCTAGTGATCCATGCATTGGCATAGAACTCTTGAACCATTAAGATTCCGACTTATTGCATGGGGTTGGTTAAGACTTCCCAACCTCTTCTTCGGACTTCATGTCGGATCTCCGGATACTCATTTTTCTTGAGCTTGAAAGGGACCTCAGGGATCACCTTCTTCTTTGCCACAACATCATAGAAGTGGTCTTGATGGCTCTTGGAGATGAATCTTTCCATCTCCCATGACTCAGAGGTGGAAGCTTTTGTCTTCCCTTTTCCTTTTCTAGAGGATACTCCGGCCTTAGGTGCCATTGGTAATGGAAAAACAAAAAAGCTTATGCTTTTACCACACCAAACTTAAAATATTGCTCGCCCTCGAGCAAGAGAAGAAAGAAAAGAAGAAGAAGAAGAAGAAAATATGGTAGAGAAGGGATTGTGTTGTGTGAAAATGAAGTAGAATGGAAGGGTATTTATAGGGAAAGGGGGGGAGGTATGTTCGGCCATTTTGGGTGGGAATGAGGGGGAAATTGGTTTGAATTTTTGAAGGTAGGTGGGGTTTATGGGGAAGAGTGGATGGATGTGAGTGGTGAATGGGGTAATTGGGAAGAGGAATTGAGGTGATTGGTGAAAGGTGTTGGGAAGTGTGACATGGGAAAGAGTGAAATAGGATTAGGAGAGTGTGATTAGGATTAAAAGGTAAGGTGGGAATATGGTAGGTGGGGATCCTGTGGGGTCCACAGATCCTGAGGCGTCAAGGAATTCCATCCCTGCACCAAATAGGCATGTAAAATGCCTTTGTGCATCATTCTGGCGTTTAAACGCCCATTGGTGCACATTCTGGGCGTTCAACGCCCATGTAAAGCATGTTTCTGGCGTTGAACGCCAGTTTCATGCTTGTTACTGGCGTTCAGCGCCAGTTTTTCCTCTCTGGGCACATTCCTGGCGTTCAGCGCCAGAATGTTACTTGTTTCTGGCGTTCAGCGCCAGAATGATGCTCTGTTCTGGCGTTGAACGCCGGCCAGATGCACCTTACTGGCGTTGAACGTCAGCCTGTGCGTCCTCCAGGGTGAAAATTTTTTCTTCTGCTGTTTTTGATTCTGTTTTTAATTTTTATGATTTTTTCGTGACTCCTCATGATCATGTACCTAATAAAACACAAAATAACAATAAAATAGTATAAAATAGAAATTAGATAAATAAAATTGGGTTGCCTCCCAACAAGCGCTTCTTTAATGTCAATAGCTTGACAGTGGCTCTCATGGAGCCACAAGGTGATCAGGTCAATGTTGTATAGTTGTCCACACCAAACTTAGAGTTTGGATATGGGATCTTAACACCAAACTTAGAGTTTGGTTGTGGCCTCACAACACCAAACTTAGAGTTTGACTGTGGGGGCTCTTCTTGACCCTGAACTGAGAGAAGCTCTTCATGCTTACTCTCTTCTGTCACAGAGGGATGGCCTTGTGCCTTAAACACAAGGTATTCCCCATTCAATTGAATGACTAGTTCTCCTCTGTTGACATCTATCACAGCTCCTGCTGTGGCTAGGAAAGGTCTTCCAAGGATGATGCAATCATCCTCTTCCTTCCTAGTGTTTAAGATTATGAAATCAGCAGGGATGTAAAGGCCTTCAACCTTTACTAACACGTCCTCTACTATTCCATAAGCTTGTCTCAATGACTTGTCTGCCAGTTGTAATGAGAACAAGGCAGGTTGTACCTCAATGATCCCCAGCTTCTCCATTACAGAGAGTGGCATTAGATTTATCCCTGACCCCAGATCACACAAAGCCTTTTCAAAGATCATGGTGCCTATGGTACAGGGTATTAAGAACTTGCCAGGATCTTGTTTCTTTTGAGGTAGAATTTTCTGAATCCAAGTATCCAGTTCATTAATGAGCAAGGGAGGTTCACTTTCCCAAGTCTCATTACCAAATAACTTGGCATTCAGCTTCATGATAGCTCCTAAGTATTGAGCAACTTGCTCTCCAGTTACATCTTCATCCTCTTCAGAGGATGAATAGTCTTCAGAGCTCATGAATGGCAGAAGGAGATTCAATGGAATCTCTATGGTCTCTGTATGAGCCTCAGATTCTTTTGGATCCTTAATAGGAAACTCCTTCTTGCTTGAGGAACGTCCCAGGAGGTCTTCCTTACTAGGATTTTCGTCCTCCTCCTCCCTTGTGCATTCGGCCATATTGACTATGTCAATGGCTTTGCACTCTCTTTTTGGATTTTCTTCTGTATTGCTTGGGAGAATACTGGGAGGAGTTTCAATGACTTTCTTACTCAGCTGGCCCACTTGTGCCTCCAGATTTCTAATGGAGGATCTTGTTTCACTCATGAAACTGAAAGTGGCCTTTGACAGATCAGAGACTATATTAGCTAGATTAGAAGTATTTTGTTCAGAATTCTCTGTCTGTTGCTGAGAAGATGATGGATATGGCTTACTATTATTCAGCCTGTTGCGTCCACCATTGTTAAAGCCTTGTAGAGGCTTTTGTTGATCCTTCCATGAGAAATTTGGATGATTTCTCCATGATGAGTTATAGGTGTTTCCATAAGGTTCACCCATGTAATTAACCTCTGCCATGGCAGGGTTCTCAGGATCATAAGCTTCTTCAGAAGCTGCCTCTCTAGTACTGTTGGATGCATGTTGCCATCCATTCAGATTTTGAGAGATCATGTTGACCTGTTGAGTCAACACTTTGTTCTGAGCCAATATAGCATTCAGAGCATCAATTTCAAGAACTCATTTCTTCTGAAGTATCCCATTGTTCACGGAATTCCTCTCAGAAGTGTACATGAATTGGTTGTTTGTAACCATGTCAATGAGTTCTTGAGCCTCTTCAGGCGTTTTCTTCAGGTGAATAGATCCACCTGCAGAATGGTCCAATGACATTTTCGAAAATTCAGAGAGACCATAATAGAATATATCTAATATGGTCCATTCTGAAAACATGTCAGATGGACATCTTTTGGTCAGCTGCTTGTATCTTTCCCAAGCTTCATAGAGGGATTCACCATCTTTTTGTTTGAAGGTTTGAACATCCACTCTCAGCTTGCTCAGCTTTTGAGGAGGAAAGAATTTATCCAAGAAGGCAGTAACCAGCTTATCCCATGAGTCCAGCCTATCCTTAGGTTGTGAATCCAACCATATTCTAGCTCTGTCTCTTACAGCAAAAGGGAAAAGCATGAGTCTGTAGACTTCAGGATCAACTCCATTCGTCTTTACAGTCTCACAGATCTGCAAGAACTCAGTTAAGAACTGATAGGGATCTTCAGATGGAAGTCCATAAAACTTGCAGTTTTGTTGCATTAAAGCAACTAGCTGAGGTTTCAGCTCAAAGTTGTTGGCTCCAATGGCAGGAATGGAGATGCTTCTTCCATCAAACTTGGACGTTGGCTTTGTGAAGTCACCAAGCATTCTCCTTGCATTATTATTATTTTCGGCTGCCATCTCCTTCTCTTGTTCGAAAATTTCTGAAAGTTTGCCTTTAGAATAATTTAATTTAGCTTCTCTTAATTTTTTTTAAGAGTCCTTTCAGGTTCTGGATCAATTTCAACAAGAGTGCCTTTATCCTTGTTCCTGCTCATATGAAAGAGAAGAAAACAAGAAAAGAAGAGGAATCCTCTATGTCACAGTATAGAGATTCCTTTATGTTAGTAGAAGAAGAAAGGGGTAGAAGAATGAAGAAGGAGATTCGGATTTTTGGATGAAGAGAGGTGGAGAAGAGTGTTAGTAATTTTCGAAAATTAGAGCTAAAATGTAATTAAAATTAAAACATGAAACAATTAGTTAATTAAAAAGAATTTTTGAAAAAGAGATGAGATATTTTCGAAAATTAGAGAGGGAAAAGTAGTTAGGTGGTTTTGAAAAAGATAAGAAACAAACAAAAAGTTAGTTAGTTGATTGAAAAAGGATTTGAAATCAAAATTTAAAAAGATAAGAAGATAATAAGATATTTTGAAATCAAATTTTGAAAAAGATAAAATTTTGAGAAGGATAAGATAAAAAGATAAGATAAAAGTTTTTAAGAAAAAGATATTTTGAAAAAGATTTAATTTTTAAAATGACTTAACTAACAAGAAACTACAAGATAAGATTCTAGAACTTAAAGATTGATCCTTTCTTAACAAGAAAGTAACAAACTTCAAATTTTTGAACCAATCACATTAATTATTAGTGAATTTTCGAAAATATGATGTAAAGATAAGGAAAAGATTTTGAAAATAATTTGAAAAAGATTTTTGAAATTTTTTTTAAAAAATGAAAAAGATATGATTTTTGAAAAACATTTTGAAAAGATAAGATTTTTAAAATTTGAAATTTTGACTTAACTTGTAAGAAATAACTAATTTTAAAAATTTTTGACCAAGTCAACCAAAAATTTCGAAAATTTGGAGGGAATTAAGGAAAAGATATTTTTTTGATTTTTGAATTTTTAATTATGAGAGAAAAACAACAAAAATACTCAATGCATGAAATTTTTAAATCAAAACAATGAATGCATGCAAGAATGCTATGAATGTCAAGATGAACACCAAGAACACTTTGAAGATCATGATGAACATCAAGAACATATTTTTGAAAAATTTTTGATGCAAAGAAAATATGCAAGACACCAAACTTAGAAATTTTTAATGCATGGACTCTAACAAACGAAAAATGCATATGAAAAACAACAAACAACAAAAAGCAAGAAAACATCAAGATCAAACAAGAAGACTTGTCAAGAACAACTTGAAGATCATGAAGAACACCATGAATGCATGGGATTTTCGAAAAAATGCAAGAAAAATTTTTAAAGCATGCAATTGACACCAAACTTAAAAATTGACTCAAGACTCAAACAAGAAACACAAAATATTTTTGGTTTTTTATGATTTTATGATTTTTTTGTATTTTTATTATTTTTTTCGAAAATAAAGTTTAGAAAAACGAAAAATAAAAGAAAAATTTTGAAAAAGATTTTTGAAAAGAAAATTACCTAATCTGAGCAACAAGATGAACCGTCAGTTGTCCATACTCGAACAATACCCGGCAACGGCGCCAAAAACTTGGTGGACGAAATTGTGATCCATATTCTTTAAGTTGTACTCATTGTAAAATTATGAAATTTGAAATTGGCACGAGTGAACACAACTCCGTTCAACTAACCAGCAAGTGTACTGGGTCGTCCAAGTAATAAACCTTACGCGAGTAAGGGTCGATCCCACAGAGATTGTTGGTATGAAGCAAGCTATGGTCACCTTGTAAATCTCAGTTAGGCAGATAAAATTATGGAATTTTAGAAAATCAAATAATAAAAAGAAATAATAAAAGAGATACTTATGCAGATTCATTGGTGGGGATTTCAGATAAGCATATGGAGATACTGTATGGCTCAAGGACACCTGCTTTCCTACTGCTTCAACTCAATCCTTCTTACTCCTTTCCATGGCAAGCTGTGTATAGGGGTTCACCGTTCGACGATGGCTACTTTCAATCATCTCGGGAAAATGGTCCTCTGCGGCTGTCACTCGCATGGCTAATCGTCTGGAGGCATCACCTGGCCGAAGGCTACATCCCATCCTCGCAGTGAAAACTACGCTCACGCGCTCTGTCACAGCACGGCTAATCACTGGTTGGTTCCCGCGCCTACTGGAATAGAATCCCTTGATTCTTTTGCGTTTGTCATCACGCCCAGCACTTGCAAGTCTGAAGCACGTCACAGTCATTCATTACCGGAATCCTACTCGGAATACCACAGACAAGGTTAGACTTTCCGGACTCCCAGGATCCTACTCGGAATACCACAGACAAGGTGAGACTTTCCGGATCCTCATAAATGCCGCCATCTATCTAGCTTATACCACGAAGATTCTGTTGGGGAATCTAAGAGATACACATTCAAGCTCTGTTGCATGTAGAATGGAAGTGGTTGTCAATCACACGCGTTCATAGGTGAGAATGGTGATGAGCGTCACATAATCATCACCTTCATCATGTTCTTGGGTGCGAATGAATATCTTGGAATAAGAATGAGAAAGAATTGAATGAAAGAAAATAGAATTGCATTAATACTTGAGGTACAGCAGAGCTCCACACCCTTAATCTATGGTGTGCAGAAACTCCACCGTTGAAAATACATAAGTAAGAGGTTCAGGCATGGCCGAATGGCCAGCCCCCCTAAAACGTGATCAATAGCCTCTTAGGATGAGGAATAAAACAAAGCTGAGACCAAAGATGTAACGTGGTCAAAAGACATCTAATACAATAGTTAAATGTTCTATTTATAATAAACTAGCTCCTAGGGTTTACATGAGTAAGTAATTGATGCATAAATCCACTTCCGGGGCCCACTTGGTGTATGCTTGGGCTGAGCTTGATCAATCCATGAGCTGAGACTTCTCTTGGAGTTGAACTCCGAGTTATGACGTGTTTTGGGCGTTCAACTCCGGATCATGACGTTTTTCTGGCGTTTAACTCCAGACAGCAGCATGTACTTGGCTTTCAACGCCAAGTTACGTCGTTAATTTCCGAATAAAGTATGGACTATTATATATTGCTGGAAAGCTCTGGATGTCTACTTTCCAACGCCATTGAGAGCGCGCAAAATGGAGTTCTGTAGCTTCAGAAAATCCATTTCGAGTGCAGGGAGGTCAGATTCCAACAGCATCAGCAGTCCTTTTGTCAGCCTTTTTCAGAGTTTTGCTCAAGTCCCTCAATTTCAGCCAGAAATTACCTGAAATCATAGAAAAACACACAAACTCATAGTAAAGTCCAGAAATGTGAATTTAACATAAAAACTAATGAAAATATCCCTAAAAGTAGCTTGAACTTACTAAAAACTACCTAAAAACGATGCCAAAAAGCGTATAAATTATCCGCTCATCACGAATCACCATGGATAGTCGACACTTCTTGGATGCGTGCTGATGAAAAATGAGGACATCCAATCATTCAAATGGCTATTTGAGTGTTGGGTACGTTGCATGGGAGGGAATGCACCAAAAGGTATTCTTACCGATCAATGCGCATCGATTCAAAGGGCAATTGAGTTGTGCATGCCAACAATAATTCACCGCTGGTGCATCTGGCACATTATGAAGAAGATTCCAAGAAAATTAAATGGCTATAAGGGACACAACAAAATTGAACAAGAGATAAGGCATGTTGTTTGGAACTCGTACACAAAAGAAGTATTTGACAGAAACTGGATCGATTTCCTTAGAAAGTACGGCCTTGGAGGCAACAAGTGGCTTTCAGGTAATTGAGATTTCAATTTCAATTATTTTTATGCTCATATTTTTTTTCCAAAGCATGCACTATTTTCGGTTCACCAGACCTTATAGTTTTGGTTTGGTATGCAGAGCTGTACGAGGATCGCCATATATGGATTCCGGTTTACTTGGATAACCACTTTTGGGCCAGGATGAGAAGCACACAAAGGAGCGAGAGTATGCATTCATTTTTCAACAAGTTCATCACACGGAATAGCTCCTTGAGACAATTTGGGAAGCAAGACGACAATTTCCTAGCAAGTAGAGAGAGAATTCGATGCTGCAGATTTTTACACTGTGATACCGTGTGCAACAAAATCAGCAATAGAGGCACAGTTTCAGCATGTATATACCCATGAGAAGTTCAAGGAAGTTCAAGCTCAATTAAGAGGTAAAGTGAACTGTATCACAAGATCAATGCATTCCACCCTAGGTTTCACAACATATGAAGTAATAGAGCAGGTTTTCAACTCGACATTCAATAAGGTTGTTGTCGCCTACGACACAGTATCAGGAGATGTAAAGTGCCATTGCTTGCTGTTTGAGTCTAGGGGCATATTGTGCCACCATTCCCTAAGTGTCCTAAGCTTTGAGCAAGTGGATAATGTGGCACCAAAATACATATTGGAACGTTGGAGCAAGAACATAAAAAGGAGGTATACACACATCAAGAGTAGCCAAGATGAACCTCTACTAGAGCCAAGAAGTAAGAGATTTGACGAATTGGTGTTTCGATCACACAATATATGTGAATTTGCATCTGAGTCTGAAGAGTTGATCAGAATTTTGCACCGAGCATTTGACAAGGTCATGGCGGAGATGGAAGAATATCAAAGGAGAAGCAAAGGAAAAAGTTTGTTAACCCACGAAGAAGCGACATTAAGCAATGTGAATGACCTTCAAAGCCCACCACGTGTCAAAACAAGAGGTCGGCCCAAGAACAGACTTGGATCAAACTTAGAAAAAAAGATCTCAAATGCCATGAAGAAAAAGAAAAATACATGCCCCAAGCAATATAAAATTGACTTACTTTTGATTAGTTAAAAATTCAAATTTTCATTTTGCTAATACACAATTATGTCTTTTGTAGTTGAACCTTTTAGACTCCGGATTATCGATTCAGTTAAGCTCCATTCTTTACAATACGCCAGATATGAATTATCCAAGAGAGGATTGTACAAGTTTTAGTTTTTATTAATGTAAATTTTTGTTCGCCCATGAGCAAATTTCGGTTCACCATAGTTATAGCAGGTTTAATTTCTGAATGTTGATAGTCTTTAATGAATAGTCACTTTTTTGTGAAATTCTATATTGATATATGCATTTTTTCGATTCGTATAGTGTATTAATTTCTAAGTTGAATAATTAGAATTTTTTTTTGGTTCATGGTTCAGAGTTCAGAGTTCAGGGTTTAGGGTTTAGGGTTTAAGGTTTAGGGTTTAAGGTTTAGGATTTTAGGGATTAGGGTTTTAGGGTTTAGGTTTTATGGGTTCAGGGTTCAGTGTACAGGGGTTCAGTGTGTTTCAAACTTTCGGTTCGCCCCATATATTAATTTCGGTTCACCGTGTTCATGGTTGAGGGTTTAGGGTTTAGAGTTTAGGGATCTAGGGTTTCGGGTTCAGGGTTCAGGGTTTTAAGAGTTTAGGGTTTACGGTAGGGTTCATGGTTTAGGGTTTAGGGTTTAGCATTTAGGGTTTAGAGTTCAGTGTTCAGGATTCGGGTTTAGAGTTCATGGTTCGGGTTCAGGGTTTAGGGTTTAGGTTTTAGGGTGTAGGGTTTAGGGTTTAAGTTTTAGGGATTTAGGGTTTATGAGTTCAGGGTTCAGTGTTTAGGGTTCTGGTTTTAGGGTTCAGGGTTCTGATAGTAAGATTCTTTTAAAATTAGCTCTATGTTATGTTGAGATATGCACTTTTTCGGTTCACCACGTGTATTAATTTCGGTTCATTGCATTTTTGGGGTTCATAATTTTTTGGTAAATACCCTGATTTTATTCACTGTGAACCTGCAACAAAACAACAGCCAGGCAGTTCCAACAGGTATATAACAAGACAAGGAGTAATCCATCTTGAATCAATATATAAATTAACATTAGATATATACATTAATATTAACGTTTACATTAATGTTGACATATACACATTCAAAAGAAGTAGTGTCTGCTTTTTTAAACAAGTTAAACAAAATATTGTTAATTAGAACCAGTTAAACTGTACTGGTTTTGAGATTCACTTGATATTTCTGAATCCGTCGGAACAATTTTTTCTTTTTTCACAAGCCTCTTTTGTCTTGTTCTTTCTGCCAGCGTTATATTGTCGAATTCGGATTCTGATTTGGATTCCGAAAAAGATTCTTCTTCCGAAGAAGAATCCACAACAACAACTCTCTTTTCTTCTTTCTTCCTTTTTCTTTTCTCTTTCCCCTTCAGAAAAGTTGTTTTGTTTTGCACCTTCTTTCTTTTTGTTTTTTTATCCTTTATTTGCTTTCTATACAAAAGTCCCTAAAACATAAACTTATTTAGTTAGCAGAGTATTTTAGAAGCATCTGAAACGAGGAAATACAAAAACAATCAGGTGAATCAAAATGACCATAAACACTGAACCGAACACAATTCATGTGATGAATAATACATGATAAACATTCAATTATCAAGAAAAATATTTTTGCATGCACAATTATTCAAATCAACACATTACCATTGTGTCCGTTGCTTCCTCAGAAATCCGGTCGAGCATCATCTTTTTTGTCCAATAGGCCACCCACGGTGCCGGGGGAGCATCAAGTCCATCCAAGTGAGGGAACTTGGTTTCATGAAAGTATATCAGCATCAAAATAAAAACACAACCCTCAACGAACTTTTCTTCCCCTTTATCTTATTTTTGATTCCATTCCTCAAGAAGCTGAGCACATGATTTGCCCAATCCCACGGTCGGATGTTGTTCACACAAAAGATAGGTGGCTTATGGATCGCGGAGGTCATGCATACCGTCGTCCGCATCAAGAAGCACTTCTGTACTAAGACGACAAAAGTCCTGCAGAATTTTTGCCGGTTCTCTTCCCCTTCAATACTCATATTTAGGACAGACTTTGTCAAAGTTGCCAACGTAACACATTTAAGGCTGTCAAATATTGCCTTGTCTTCCTCATTCAGTTTGCGATGGTCAATCTTTTTAGGAAAATGATTCTCTACAATATTTTAATAGCAACAAATGAGCCAAAAAAGGTTCAGTTTAATTTTTTATATACCAATGAACCGAAATTAAAGGTAGCAATGAACCAAAATTAAAGGGAGCAATGAACTGAAATTATAGGGTGCAATGAACCGAAAATAAGCAAGTGAAAAGTGTATTACCGCCGTGGTTTATGCCCAGCGCAGCTGCTACCTTGGCAGGTGTTATGTATATTTTTCCATGGAGAGTTTTCAGGCATCCATGATACTCATCATAGCACTCAATCAATTCTCTTAAGAGGGCGTGAGAGACGTTCATTTTTGGGACATGTGCCAGGGCACCGAATCCCATTTCTTCAACTATATATTTCTTTTACTGACTCATATTCTTGAACACTGTTGCTATTGCCTTTGTTTGAAAATAGAATGTGAGGATATATTTATAATACAAAATAGATATTATTTGAATGAAAGCGGATAAATATATTTAATATGCTTACGTTATAGTGTGGCTTCTCTTTCTTTGTCACCATTGTTTTGTTTCTGTTTTGCTGTAATGAAAAAAATTGGTCACTACTTCACTCAATACACTGATAATAGTATCACAATAATCTTAACCCTGAACAAAGTAGAAGGAGGCAACTGAACCGAACAACTTTCATTTTGTGAATGAATCGTTATCAACTTTCAATCATCAAGAATAGTATTTGCCCATGCAAAAGAAGTACTGAACAGAGTAACAATCAAGTACAAAGTCCTAGTTACACTATCCACTGAACTGAATGAAAACAAGAACAAATATCATTCAAAGCCCTAGTTATATTGTAAAAATGCGATCACAATAACCCTAAACCCTGAACAAATTAAATATCAAGTAAATCAAAATCTCAAAGGCCACCGAACCGAACAATGTACATGTGGTGATCAACTTTCAATCAACAAGAATAGTATTTCTCCATGCAAAAGAAGTACTGAACATAGTAACAACCAATTTTAAAGTCCTAGTTAAACTATCCAAACCGATAAGCAAAAGCATGTATATCTTAATCAAGTCAATTAAAATGTCGCAGGCCACGGAAAAACTCATTCTTGCACAGAATCAAACATGATAAATAATGAAAGAGCTAGAAAATGATTGCTGTATGCTACCACAATAATCTTAAACACTAAACATAGTAAAAAGAGGCCACCGGACCGAACAACAATCACTTGGTGTACCGAAATCACAAAGGCCACTAAACCGAACAATGTACATGTGGTGAATAAGTGGTTACAAACTTTCAATCAACAAGAATAATATTTTTCCATGCAAAAGAAGTACTGAACAGAGTAATGATGAGCGGATAATTTATACGCTTTTTGGCATTGTTTTTAGGTAGTTTTTAGTATGATTTAGTTAGTTTTTAGTATATAATTATTAGTTTTTATGAAAAAATCACATTTCTGGACTTTACTATGAGTTTTTGTGTTTTTCTATGATTTCAGGTATTTTTTGGCTGAAATTGAGGGACCTGAGCAAAAATCTGATTCAGATGCTGAAAAAGGACTGCAGATGCTATTGGATTCTGACCTCCCTGCACTCGAAATGGATTTTCTGGAGCTACAAAAATCCAATTAGCACGTTCTTAATTGCGTTGGAAAGTAGACATCTTGGGCTTTCCAGCAATGTATAACAGTTTATACTTTGCCTGAGATTTGATGGCCCAAAATGGCATTCCAAGTCAGCATAAAAATTCTGGCGTAAAACGCCCAAACTGGCACCAGAATTGGAGTTAAACGCCCAAACTGGCACCAAAGCTGGCGTTTAACTCCAAGAAAAGCCTATACACATGAAAGCTTTAATGCTCAGCCCAAGCACACACCAAGTGGACCCCGGAAGTGGATTTCTGCATCATTTACTTATTTATGTAAACCCTAGGTTACTAGTTCTCTATAAATAGGACCTTTTACTATTGTATTTTTATCTTTTGATCATCTTTGATCTTGAGATTAGGTCTTTGAACCCTTTTTTGTTTGTTTCATGCTATTTAGGAGGCATGGCCAATGTTCTTATGTATTTTCAATGGTAGAGTTTCTACACATCATAGATTAAGGTGTGGAGCTCTGCTGTTCCTCATGAATTAATGCAAGTACTACTGTTTTCCATTCAATTCATGCTTATTCTTATTCTAAGATATTCATTCGTACTTCAACCTGATGGATGTGATGATCCGTGACACTCATCATCATCTTTCCTTATGAACCCGTGACTGACAACCATTTCCGTTCTATCTGCGAGAGCTTGAGTGTGTATCTCTTGGCCTACTGGTTCACGACGCATGGTTGCCTCTCCTGACAATAGAGCTTCCATTCCGTGCGATCAGAGTCTTCGTGGTATAAGCTAGAATCAATTAGCATCATTCTTGAGATCCAGAAAGTCTAAACCTTGTCTGTGGTATTTCGAGTAGGATCTGGGATGGGATGACTGTGACGAGCTTCAAACTCGCGACTGTGGGGGCGCAGTGACGGTGCACAAAAGGATCAATGAATCTTACTCCGACACGATCGAGAACCGACAGCTGATTAGCCATGCGGAAAACCGTAGAGGACCATTTTCATTGAGAGGATGGATGGTAGCCACTGACAACGGTGATTCACCTACATACAACTTGCCATGGAAAGGAGTATGAATGATTGGATGAAGGCAATAGGAAAGCAGAGGCTCAGAGGGAACAAAGCATCTTCACATGCTTATCTGAAATCCCCACCAATGAATTGCATAAGTATTTCTATCCTACTTTATGTTCTATTTCGTTCTTTTAATTATCAAAACCCCATAACCATTTGAATCTGCCTGACTGAGATTTACAAGATAGCTTCAAGCCAATAATCTCCGTGGGATCGACACTTACTCACGTAAGGTATTACTTGGACGACCCAGTGCACTTGCTGGTCAGCTGCACGGAATTGTGTATAACGATTTTGTGTACCAAGTTTTTGGTGCCGTTGTCAGGGATTGTTCGAGTTTGGACAACTGACGGTTCATCTTGTTGCTTAGATTAGGTATTTTTATTTTTATTTTGTTCTTCAGAATTTTTAAGAATGAATTCTAGAGTTTCAGATGATATTTTTATCATCACAGGAGCTAATTGATTCCCATCAATTTGGCTATTGTATGTAATGTCCTGCTGAAGCTTGGTTAGCCAAGTCTAATCTTTTTAGACTGAAGTTTTAGACTAACATTGCATGATTCCTGGAATTCTTATTAAAAATTGAGTTTCTTATTTTCTTTTTCAAAATAATTTTTGAAAAAAAATAAAATATAAAAAAATTTATAAAATCATAAAATCAAAAATATTTTTGTGTTTCTTATTTGAGTCTAGTGTCACATTCTAAGTTTGGTGTCAGTTGCATGTTTTTAATAATCATTGCATTTTTCGAAAATATATTCATTGTGTCCTCATGATCTTCAAGTTGTTCTTGATGATTTTCTTTGTCTGATCTTTAAATTCTCTTGTTTTGTGTCTTTTGCTATTTCTCATGTGCATTCTCAATTTGTTAGTGTTTCTAGTATTTCTAAGTTTGGTGTCTTGCATGTCTTTCTTTTTTTAAAAATTTTCAAAAATATGTTCTTGATGTTCATCATGATCTTCAAAGTGTTCTTGCATGCATCCCTTGTTTGATCTTAGTTTTTATGTTTAATTTCATTCTGTTGTTTTTTTCTCTCTCATCATTAAAAATTCAAAAAAAATTCAAAATTATGTCTTTTCAAGTCAATAATACAGAGAATTGAAGATTCAGAACATACAGCAGAGGAATCACAGAAAAAAACTGGGCGTTCAAAACGCCCAGTAAGGAAGCATTTCTGACGTTTAAACGCCAGCCAGGGTACCTGGCTGGGCGTTTAACACCCAAGGAGGTAGACAAGTGGGCGTTAAACGCCAGAATGGATACCATTCTGGGCGTTTAATGCTAGGATAGCACCAAGGAGGTAATTTTGTTTTCAATTCAAATCTTTTTCAATTATTCAAGTTTTAAAACTAATTTTTCAAAATCTTATCTTTTTCATATCCTCTCATATCAATCATATCTTTTTCAAAATCAAATCTTTTTTCATTTTTCTTTTAATATTTTCGAAAATCCTTGCTAACAATTAATGTGGTGATTCAAAAATTTCAAATTTGTTACTTTCTTGTTAAGAAAAGTTCAATATTTGAATTCTAGAATCATATCTTTTAATTTCTTGTTAGTCAAGTCATCAATTTTAAAATCAAATCTTTTTTTTAATTTGTTTTTCAATCATATCTTTTCAAACATATCTTTTTCAATCAAATCTTTTTCAAATCATATCTTTTTCAAATTTTGAGTTAAAAAATCTTTTCTAACTTTTTATCTTTTCAAAAAATGATTTTCAAATCTTTTCACTATTTCTCATCTTTTTCAAAACCACCTAACTATCTTTTTCTCTCTAATTTTCAAAAATCACTAACCACTTTTTCAAAAATATTTTTAATTAATTAATTATTTTAATTTTAATATTCGAATTCTTCTCTCTCCCATCCCTTTCTATTTAATCACTAACAATTATCCTCCTTTGATAATTCGGACCCCCTCTCTCTATAAGCTCGAATTCTCTACCTCATCCTTCTATTCTTCTTTTCCTCTAACACATCAAGGAATCTCTATACTGTGACATAGAGGATTCCATACTTTCTTTATTTTTTTCTCTTTCATATAAGTAGGAACAAAGATAAAGGCATTCTTGTTGAAGCTGATCCTGAACCTGAAAGGACTCTGAAGAGGAAGCTAAGAAAAGCTAAAGCACAACCCTGGAGAGGACCTGACAGAAATTTTTGAAAAAGAAGAAGACATGGCAGCAGAAAATAACAACAATGACAATAATGCAAGGAAGGTGCTTGGTGACTTTACTGCACCAACTCCCGATTTCTATGGGAGAAGCATCTCTATTCCTGCCATTGGAGCAAACAACTTTGAGCTTAAGCCTCAATTAGTTTCTCTGATGCAATAGAATTGCAAGTTTTATGGACTTTCATTGGAAGATCCTCATCAGTTCTTGGCTAAATTTTTGCAAATCTGTGACACTGTTAAAACCAATGGAGTTGATCCCGAGGTCTACAGACTTATGCTTTTCCCTTTTGCTGTAAGAGACAGAGCTAGTATATGGTTGAACTCACAACCTAGAGACGGCCTGAACTCTTGGGAAAAGCTGGTTAATTCCTTCTTAGCTAAATTCTTTCCACCTCAAAAGATGAGTAAGCTTAGAGTGGAAGTTCAAACCTTCAAACAGAAAGAAGGTGAATCCCTCTATAAAGCTTGGGAAAGATACAAGCAATTAATCAGAAGGTGTCCTTCAGACATGCTTTCAGAATGGATCATCATAGGTATCTTCTATGATGGTCTGTTTGAGTTATCCAAGATGTCATTGGACCATTCTGCAGGCGGATCTATTCATCTGAAGAAAATACCTGCAGAAGCCCAAGAACTCATTGAAATAGTTGCAAATAACCAGTTCATATACACTTCTGAAAGAAATCCTGTAAACAATGGGACAACTCAGAAGAAAGGAGTTCTTGAGATTGATACTCTGAATGCCATATTGGCTCAGAACAAAATATTGACTCAGCAAGTCAATATAATTTCTCAGAATCTGACTGGATTGGAAGCTGCATCTGGTAGTGCTAAAGAAGCCTCCTCTGAAGGAAAAGCTTATGACCCTGAGAATCCTGCAATGGAAGAGGTGAATTACATGGAGGAATCCTATGGAAACACCTACAATTCTTCATTGAGAAATTACCCAAATTTCTCATGGAAGGATCAACAGAAGCCTCAACAAGACTTCAACAACAATAATGGTGGAAGAAATAGGTTTAGCAATAGCAAGCCTTTTCCATCATCTTCTCAGCAACTGATAGAGAACTCTGAGCAGAGTCGTTCTGGCTTAGCAACCATAGTCTCTGATCTATTGAAGACCACACTAAGTTTCATGAATGAAACAAGATCCTCCATTAGAAATTTGGAGGCACAAGTGGGTCAGTTGAGTAAAAAGGTTACTGAAACTCCTCCTAGCACTCTCCCAAGTAATACAGAAGAAAATCCCAAGAGAGAGTGCAAGGCCATAACCATGACCAACATGGCCGAACCTGGAGAGAGTGAGGAGGACATGATTCCCAGAGAGAAAGACCTCATGGGACGTCCACTGACTACTAGGGAGTTCCCTCATGAGGAACGAAAGGAATCTGAGGCTCATCTAGAGACCATAGAGATTCCACTGAACTTTCTATTACCATTCATGAGCTCTGAAGAATATTCTTCTTCTGAAGAAGATGAAGTTACTACTGAAGAGCAAATTGCTCAGTATCTAGGAGCAATCATGAAGCTAAATGCCAAACTATTTGGTAATGAGACTTAGGAGGATGAACCTCCGTTGCTCATTAATGAACTAAACGCCTTGGCTCAGTTGAAGATACCTCAAAAGAAACCGGATCCCGGAAGGTTCTTAATACCTTGCACCATAGGCACCATGACCTTTAAGAAGGCTCTGTGTGACCTGGGGTCAGGCATAAACCTCATGTCACTCTTTGTAATGGAAAAACTGGGAATCTTTGAGGTTCAAGCTGCAATAATCTCACTAGAGATGGCAGACAAATCAAAGAAGCAGGTTTGTGGACTTGTAGAGGATGTCTTGGTGAAGGTTGAAGGCCTTTACATCCCTGCTAATTTCATAATCCTAGACACGGAGAAGGATGAGGATGAATCCATCATCCTTGGCAGACCCTTCCTAGCCACAGCAAAAGCTGTGATTGTTGACAGAGGAGAGCTTGTCCTTCAAGTGAATGGCGACTACCTTGTGTTTAAGGCTCACGGATCTCCTTCTTTACACATGGAGAAGAAGCATGAAAAGCTTCTCTCAATACAGAGTCAACCAAATCCCCCACATTCAAACTCTAAGTTTGGTGTTGGGAGGCCTCAACTATGCTCTGAACATCTGTGAAGCTCCATAAGAGCTTACTGTCAAGCTATTGACATTAAAGAAGTGCTTATTGGGAGGCAACCCAATTTTTATTTATCTATGTTAAATTTCCATTGTTATTTTATGTTTTCTTTAGGTTAATGATCATGTGGAGTCATAAAAACAACTGCAAAAATCAAAGCAAATTAAAAAATAGCATTAAAAATAGCACACCCTGGAGGAGGAGCTTATTGGCGTTTAAACGCCAGTAAGGGTAGCAGAATGGGCGTTAAACGCCCAGTCTGGCACCATTCTGGGTGTTTAACACCAGAATAGGGCATTAGACTAGCGTTTAATGCCAGAAAAGGGTACCAAGTTGGCGTTCAACACCAGAAAGGGAAGAAAAGCTGAAGTTAAACGCCAGAAATGGGCAACAACCTGGCATTTAACGCCAGGATTGGCACCCAGAGGGCATTTACACGCCAAAATGGTGCAGGGATGAGAAATTCTTGACACCTCAGGATCTGTGGACCCCACAGAATCCCCACCTACCTCAACTCACTCTCTCTTCTTCACACATTCTAATAACACCCTTTCCCAAATACCCTTCACCAATCATCTCTATCTCTCTCCCCCATCACCTCTTCACCACTCACATCCACCCACTCTTCCCCAAAAAAACCCCACCTACCCCATCTTTCAAAATTCAAAAACTTTCCCTCCCAAACCCAACCCCCAATACACGAACCTACCCCTCTCTCCACTCCTATATAAACCCCTCATCCATCCATCATTTTCACACATCATACACACCACTTTTTCCCTAAAAGGCCGAACCTTTCTTCACCCTCCTTTTCCTCCATTCCTTCTTCTTCTCCGTCTTTCTTTCTTACTTTGCTCGAGGACGAGCAAACCTTTTAAGTTTGGTGTGAAAAAAGCGTTGCTTTTTGTTTTTTCATTACCATTTATGGCACCTAAGGCCGGAAAAACCTCTAGAAAGAGGAAAGGGAAGGCAAAAGCTTTCACCTCCGAGTCATGGGAGATGGAGAGATTCATCTCTAAGATCCATCAAGACCACTTCTATGAAGTTGTGGCCAAGAAGAAGGTGATCCCTGAGGTCCCTTTCATGCTCAAAAGGAATAAGTATCAAGAGATCCGACATGAGATTCGAAGAAGAGGTTGGGAAGTTCTCACCAACCCCATTCAACAAGTCAGAATCTTAATGGTTCAAGAGTTCTATGCTAATGCATGGATCACTAAGAACCATGATCAAAGTGTGAACCCGAACCCAAAGAATTGGCTTACCATGGTTCGGGGAAAATACTTAGATTTCAGTCTGGAAAATGTAAGGTTGGCATTCAACTTGCCAATGATGTAAGGAGATACACGCCCCTACACTAGAATGGTCAACTTTGATCAAAGGTTGGACCTAGTCCTCATGGACATATGTGTGGAAGGAGCTCAGTGGAAAAGAGACTCCAAAGGTAAGCCAGTTCAATTGAGAAGGCATGACCTTAAACTCATGGCCAGATGATGGTTGGAATTCATCCAACGCTTCATCATTCCTACTAGTAACCGATCCGAAGTGACTATAGATCGGGCTATCATGATCCATAGCATCATGAGTGGAGAGAAAGTGGAAGTTCATGAGATCATACCTCTAGAACTGTACAAAGTGGCTGACAAGCCCTCCACTTTGGCAAGGTTAGCCTTCCCTCATCTCATCTGTCACCTATGCAATTTAACTAGAATAGTCATAGAGGAAGACATCCTTATTGAAGAGGACAAGCCCATCACTAAGAAGAGGATGTAGCAAATAAGAGAGCCCGCTCATGGACCTCAACAAGAGCATGAGGAAGTCCCTCATCAAGAACTCCCTGAGATACCTCAAGGGATGCATTTTTCTCCACACAACTATTGGGAGCAACTCAACACCTCTTTGGGAGATTTGAGTTCCAATATGGAGCAACTAAGGATGGAGCACCAAGAGCACTCCATTTTTCTCCATGAAATTAGAGAGGATCAAATAGCCATTAGGGAAGAGCAACAAAAGCAAGGAAGAGACATAAAGGAGCTTAGGCGTTCCATTGGATCTTCAAGAGGAAGAACTAGCCGCCATCACTAAGGTGGACCTGTTCTTTGATTTCTTTGTTCTTATTTTTCTGTTTTTCGATTTTTATGCTTTATGTGTTATCTATGTTTGTGTCTTCATTACATGATCATTAGTGTCTAGTGTCTATCTCTTAAATCTATGAATAATTCCATGAATCCTTCACCTCTCTTAAATGAAAAATGTGGCTAATTACAAAAGAACAAGAAGTACTTGAATTTCAAATTTTATCTTGAAGTTAGTTCAATTATTTTGATGTGGTGACAATACTTTTTGTTTTTCTGAATGAATGCTTGAACAGTGCATATTTTTTATAGTGAAGTTTATGAATGTTAAAATTGTTGGCTCTTGACAGAATGATGAACAAAGAGAAATGTTATTGATAATCTGAAAAATCATGAAATTGATTCTTGAAGCAAAAAAAAGCAGTGAAAAAAAAAGAGGCGAAAAAGAAAAAGCAAGCAGAAAAAGCCAATAGCCCTTTAAACCAAAAAACAAGGGTAAAAAGGGATCCAAGGCTTTGAGCATTAATGGATAGGAGGGCCCAAAGGAATAAAATCCTGGCCTAAGCGACTGAATCAAGCTGTCCCTAACCATGTGCTTGTGGCATGCAGGTCCAAGTGAAAAGCTTGAGACTAAGTGGTTAAAGTCGTGGTCCAAAGCAAAAGAGTGTGCTTAAGAACTCTGGACACCTATAACTGGGGACTTTAGCAAAGCTGAGTCACAATCTGAAAAGGTTCACCCAGTTATGTGTCTATGGCATTTATGTATCCGGTGGTAATACTGGAAAACAAAGTGCTTAGGGTCACGGCCAAGACTCATAAAGAAGCTGTGTTCAAGAATCAACATACTGAACTAGGAGAATCAACAACACTATCTAAATTCTGAGTTCCTATAGATGCCAATCATTCTGAATTTCAAAGGATAAAGTGAGATGCCAAAACTGTTCAAAAGTAAAAAGCTACTAGCCCCGCTCATCTGATTGGGACTAAGTTTCATTGATATGTGAGATTCATTATATATTCTCTTCTTTTTATTCTATTTTTTTTAGTTGCTTGGGGACAAGCAACAATTTAAGTTTGGTGTTGTGATAAGCGGATAATTTATACGCTTTTTGGCATTGTTTTTAGATAGTTTTTAGTATAATTTAGTTAGTTTTTAGTATTTAATTATTAGTTTTTATGCAAAAATCACATTTCTGTACTTTACTATGATTTTGTGTGTTTTTCTGTGACTTCAGGTATTTTCTGGCTGAAATTGAGGGACCTGAGCAAAAATCTGATTCAGAGGCTGAAAAAGGACTGCAGATGTTGTTGGATTCTGACCTCCCTACACTCGAAATAGATTTTCTGGAGCTACAGAAGTTCAATTAGTGCGCTCTCAATTGCGTTGGAAAGTAGACATCTTGGGCTTTCCAGCAATGTATAATAGTCCATATTTTGCCTGAGATTTGATGGTCCAAACTGGCGTTCCAAGTGAGCATAAAAATTCTCGCGTAAAACGCCCAAACTGGCACCAGAATTGGAGTTAAACGCCCAAACTGGCATCAAAGCTGGTGTTTAACTCCAAGAAAAGCCTATGCACGTGAAAGCTTCAATTTTCAGCCCAAGCACACACCAAGTGGGCCCCGAAAGTGAATTTCTGCATCATTTACTACTAGTTCTCTATAAATAGGACCTTTTACTATTGTATTTTTATCTTTTGATCATCTTTGATCTTGGGATCAGGTCTTTGAACCCTTTTTCATTTGTTTCATGCTATTTGGGAGACATGGCTAATGTTCTTATGTATTTTCAATGGTGGAGTTTCTACACATCATAGATAAAGGTGTGGAGCTCTGCTGTTCCTCATGAATTAATGCAAGTACTACTATTTTCCATTCAATGCACGCTTATTCTTGTTCTAAGATATTCATTCGTACTTCAACCTGTTGGATGTGATGATCCGTGACACTCATCATCATCCTTCCTTATGAACGCGTGCCTGACAACCACTTCCGTTCTATCTGCGAGAGCTTGAGTGTGTATCTCTTGGCCTACTGGTTCACGACGCATGGTTGCCTCTCCTGACAACAGAGCTTCCATTCCATGCGATCAGAGTCTTCGTGGTATAAGCTAGAATCAATTGGCAGCATTCTTGAGATCCAAAAAGTCTAAACCTTGTCTATGGTATTCCGAGTAGGATCTGGGATGGGATGACTGTGACGAGCTTCAAACTCGCGACTGTGAGGTACAGTGACAGTGCACAAAAGGATCAATGGATCTTACTCCGACACGATCAAGAACCGACAGCTGATTAGCCATGTGGAAAACCGTAGAGGACCATTTTCACTGAGAGGATGGATGGTAGCCACTGACAACGGTGATCCACCTGCATACAACTTGCCATGGAAAGGAGTATGAATGATTGGATGAAGGCAATAGGAAAGCAAAGGCTCATAGGGAACAAAGTATCTTCACACGCTTATCTGAAATTCCCACCAATGAATTGCATAAGTATTTCTATCCTACTTTATGTTCTATTTCGTTTTTTTAATTATCAAAACCCCATAACCATTTGAATCCGCCTAACTGAGATTTACAAGATGACCTTAGCTTGCTTCAAACCGACAATCTCCGTGGGATCGACCCTTACTCACGTAAGGTATTACTTGGACGACCCAGTGCACTTGCTGGTCAGCTGCACGGAGTTGTGTATAACATTTTTGTGTACCAAGTAACAACCAATTTCAAAGCCCTAGTTACACTATCAACTGAACTGATTGAAAATAACAACAAATTTCATTTCAAGCCCTAATTATACTGTAAAAATGCATTCACAATAGTTCGATCTTCTAAACGAAGCAAATCAATCCAGTAAACCTAAAATGCAACTAGGAAAAAAGCGACATTGCAAGATTTCAAGTGAAGATTAGTTTTCTCATACCTTTGGTAGTCTATGTTGCTATTTTTGTTCGTTTGTGGTTGTTCGTTGCCAAATCTTCTCGCTATTCTTCTGCAATAGTGGTTTTCGTAGAGAACGTGACTGAAATTTGAGTGATTTTGAGAGAGATTCGAACAGAAGGATCGGTTTCGTGCGTTTTGAAGAAGAAGGAATATTTTTTATAATGAAGCGTGTGGAAGTCACGTTTATTTTAGTGACGTTGGAGGCGGGTAAATTTATTTGGGCTTGGGTCAACTTGGTTACATAGTTACATGGATATGTAGCATTCCTGGTAGAAATATTAGCATTTCATGAAGCGATTCGAGAATGTGTTTGGCTTAGGTCAATCGCCCAACATGTCCAAGATATATGTGGCTTACCTGTGAAGAAAATGCCAAGAGTCGTACACGAAGATAACTTTACTTGCATACATCAACTAAAAGAAGGATACATCAAAGGAGATAGAACAAAACACATTTCACCAAAACTCTTCTACTCTCATGATCTTCAACAAAGTGGTGATATAGACGTTCAACAAATCCATTCCAATAATAATTTAGTAGATAGGTTCACTGAAGCACTACCTACTTCAATATTTGAGGAACTAGTATATAAGATAGGAATGCGCCGACTAAGAGATATCAAGTGATGTAATTATCAGGGGGAGTAATACGAACTGTACTCTTTTCCTTAACCATGGTTTTTATCCCGCTTTGGGTTTTTTCTGGTAAGATTTTTAACGAGGTAGCTACCTAATGTATTACTTGACAGTGTGCTCTTTTTCCTTCACGATATTTTTTTAGTAAGGTTTTTTTATGAGGCACTAGTTTACTATTACTACTAGGGACATTCAAGGAATAGTGTTATAAATATATTTATTGTGGATTCCCTAGTGAGGCATTGGGCCCTTGGCTGTAAATAGCTCCTCTCATGTTCTCTAGACTCTAATGGACACAATCAATAATAGATTTACCTATCATTCTCTGTATTCTCTATCCTCCTTCCCTCAAACCCTAATCCTTATTTTCATAACGTGTAGTCTAATATATTTTTTTCTTCAAATCTTCATTCACGATCCATTTTAAATTAAGACGTAGTTCATAATTCATCCATTAAAATAACGATAAATTACTATTTTTATTCATGAAAATTTTAAACGCCAACAAATCTACCTATAAAACAACGAAATTGAAATTGTACCATGAAAGATGGGTATTGTACGAAAAAAAAATCTAAACTCTAAAAAGCTTCCTAAAATTTTCAAATTACCATTCTTTTAACCTTAATTTCTTATCCCCTCTCTATCCTACTGCAAATACTATAAGAAATACAATTAATTTTTTAAAAGTGTCAAAAATTAGGAAAAAAAGGGGTGCTGGTAAGACTGGGAGTGGCCATCACCGTTGGCATCGAGCAAGAGAGAAAGAGTGAGAGAAAAGGTCGAAACAGAGATAGTGAAAGAAAACGACAAAACCGAGGAGAGGAAGGAAGGGATGTGTTGACGCTGCCAAAGCTTCCCTCAAAGTCGCGGCTGTCAAAACTGCCACCAGAGAAAGGAAGAGATGTGTTGCCATCGTAGCTGGAGGCGTAGAGAACGAAGAGAGGGGGAGCTCAGATTAGCCAGAGAAAAATAGGAGAGTTGCAATGGAGGAGGAACCGTTCCGCCACTGTCACGTCTGCTGTCACCGTCGACGAAGCTCACCACTGGAGGCACTGTCCTCACTAATGGTAGTGGTCGTTGTTAAGGTGGATACAACAGAAACAGTGGTGATGGAAGTGGCAGTTATGACAATGGCAATGACTGTGGTTTTGGGAATGGTGGCAGTGACTAGTATTTAGTTATGGTTTATAGTTTTGCATAGATCTATCTAGCTTCTGACCTCTGAATTTAGTTGTTTGTTGGGAGGATGGTAGTGGTAAGAAGAAGGAGGCGACGGGGGTGGTGATTGGAGTGAAGGTGGTACTCGCAGTTGTGATAGATGTGGATGAGAGTTGGAGAAGAAAATTTTAGTGGTGATAAAACCATAAAGGGGATTATAGATTAGGATGGGTTAAGTTAGGCTAAGAAGGGTAATTTGATATTTTTGGGTAGTTTTTAGAGTTTAGATAATTTTATCATTTACAACTTCAATTTCGTTATTTTGTGGATAGATTTGTCAGCATTTAGAATTTTCGTGGACAGGGACAGATCCTGAAATTTTAATATAGAGGGGTAAAATTTTAAACAAAATTTTTAATTATTTTTTTATTAAATTTATTTTTATTCCATAAAAACAATTTAGACATAACATATAGATATTGAGTTAGTTTTTTAAAAGGTTTATCACTATATATATTAAAAAATTATACATTTTTTTCACAATTTTTTTTAGCATGACAGTTATATAAAAGAAACATAACAATATCAATAGTATATTATAAAATTATAAAATATCAATAATTTATAATGTATTCAGTTAAAAAATTATTACACATCTTATTAATTAAAAATAATTCTTTTAAAAAATTAATAAACAAATTATAAACTATTAATTATATGAAAGACATAGTACCTTTATAGAATATCTTTATAAAAAAAATTTAACAACATAAATTTAAAAAAAAAAGCTTTTTTAATAAGAAAAGAATATCTAAAATACACTATGTGATTACCAAAATATAACTACGTAATTCATTATTAATATTTTATATAATAATATAAATGTTAAATATGTTAATATTAAAAAACAAATTTTTTTAAAAAAATATATATAGAGATAATCATATAAAAATTCAACTATGCTACGTGTACACAAAAATCAGTCACTAATGCCAGCCACTAGTATAAAATATATCTTAGAATATAAATATGCATTCAAAATAAATTAAATCATATATGTATTTATACATAAATACAATAGTGGCTGATTTTGATATACAAATAGTATTTTTGATAAAAACTAATTTAAAAAATACAAAGACTTAAGAATATAATATTAAGTTGATTAAGTAAAAATATTAATAAACTAAACAATTAAGACATAAATCCATTATATAATAAAAAATAATATATATATAAAGCTACTAATTACATAATATTTTTATTATTATATTTTTATTTCTTTAAACACATATCTTATATACAAGTAAAGTTTCTTAAAATTTAGAGAGAACAAGATTACTATTCGTGCTCCTCTAGATCTGTTTCTGTTTACCCTTAAAATAATATAAATAATTACAATATATATTAATGCAAATTATACATTATTAAATTATTTGTTGGGCAATTTACATATTTAAATAAAAGCACAGAATCCTTTACCCAAATACACAAAATAGAAAGTTGTTATGTGCTTGTGCAAATTACTTTATTATGTAAACCGTGGGAGCCAACCACAGTTTTTGATTTGTACATAAACCGTGGCTGACAGGGACGTTTTATGGAAAGAAAAATTTGGCTGTAAACCGTGGCCACCAACCACGGATTAGGAAGGAAATGTTTTAGGCATAAACCGTGGGTGGCTACCACGGTTTATGAGGAATTTTGCATTAAACGTAAAACCTCCTAGGCTCCCACGGTTTACGTTTATATGTATATATATACATAATCCGTTGATGCTCAACACAGATCATTTGGAAGCAATAAAAATTTTTGCAACCTTCATAGTTGAGAGAGTTTGAGAGAGAGGGTGGGAGGATTTGGTCAGGTTTGAGTGGTGGAGTCATGGAGGATGAAGCTCGCTTGTACCGACTAAATGGCGTTGCTCATGTGCCTGGATCCATCGACAATGAGGTTAGTCATTATTATTAATATTATTCTCACTATTTAAAGAATTAATATTATTTTATAATTATTAATGTACTCAGTTTATTTTATTAGCATTATTTATATAATTAATTTATTATATAAATAATTATTTTTGTTACTATTATGATAGTCCTAGTTATTAGTATTACCTTAGTTTTTATTAGTACCTGTAGCTGTTAGTATCATAAATGTTGTTATTCTTACTAGAGTTATTGTTGTTGGTATTGTTATCATTATTTTTTCCTTCGTGATGTTTCTTAATCTAAAAGAAAATAGAAAACATATGTATGTATGTAATTAAAGTTTTTTTAAAATTTAATATGATTTATTTAGTATTGGTCGTACGTTGAGGGGTTTCTTTACCTACATTGTGCAGCCCACTAGGGTTATTAGTGGCGTGAGGAGGCAACAGAATATGCCTTTACATGAGCAGATCATACTGTTCCTGGAGACCGCGGGGTTGTATCATTTGGCTAGGCTGAACAGTCACTGGTTCTGGGTTGACGAGCCTCTACTTAGCGCATTTATTGAGCGGTGGCGTCCTGAGACCCACACCTTCCACATGTCCTTTGGTGAGTGCACTATCACGTTACAAGATGTGGCATATCAGCTTGATTTGCCAATCGATGGGCAGCCTGTCAATGGGTGCCTGAGTGAGTTTGAGAATCTGATGAAACACGGTAGACCGGCATGGGTGTGGTTTCGCGAGTTGTTTGGGGAGTTACCTCCGCAGAATAAGGTAAATCAGATGACAGTGTGCTACACATGGTTCCATGAGAGGTTCCGGGTTCTCCCAGCAGATGCTAGTGAGGAGACCGTGCGTATATATGCGCGTGCTTATATTCTGATGCTGTTGTCCTCTCAGCTGTTCGTGGACAAGAACGGGAACCGGGTCCACCTTCGCTGGTTGCCTTATTTGGCATCGTTGGACGAGTTGGGGAGATATAGCTGGGGTTCGGCGGCACTGGCCTGGTTGTATAGATGTTTCTGTCGTGGGACAAATAGAAATGTCGCTAACATGGCCGGGCCGCTACAGCTTCTATAGTCTTGGATTTTCTGGAGGTTTCCCACTTTGAGGCCTGCTGGGTTTCATGGTTTCGGGTTTCCGCTTGCATCCAGGTACCGTTTAATATTTTTTGTTTTCATTACTTGTTCAAGAAGCTATTTACTTCTTTGTTAGGACATCATTTCAATTATTTTTGTAGGTGGGCTACATATCTACCTAGAAACGATGAAGTGGGTCAAAGAGTCCTGTCTGCACGCCTTATGTTGGATCGATTGCGTGTGTACGATGTGAGTCATTTAGTCTTTACTCTTACTTGGAATAGTTTAGATTGTATTTTATGTTTTGACATAACTTTCCTTTTTTGATACAGTTTGTGTGGGAGCCTTATTCCTCTGCCGAGGTTGTTGCTATTATTCATCCGGAGATACTACTTGACCAGCACCGTATGTTATGGACGTCCATCACTAGCCTGATATATTTTGCTGCGATTGAGTGGCATTAGGTGGATAGGGTGCTTCCTCAGTTTGGCGGTGTTCAGCATCTTCCTCAACCAGCTCTGAACATAGATTGGTTACATGCCAAGGATGGCAGGGGTGGAGACAGATGGTTCCCTAGATATTATCAGGAGTGGCATCAGCATTGAGAGAACCGGCTTTATTCAGTCATACCGGTCGAGCGAGCCGTTGACCCCGGTCTATCAGCTGAGTACTTGGACTGGTGGTGCCATGTGGTCCACAGATTCCTATCCCTAGATGTTGCATTTTAGGATCTGAGGCCGATTGTTTTGACTGACGAGGCTCTTCACAGAGGGCCGTCCCAGGCCCCCCCAGGGTGCAGGTTTACGACCGACCAGATAATAGGCGTGTCGATCGGCGTCGCCGTATAGGCACCCGTACCACGGATCGAGATTGGCGATGGCTGGCCGATCGTTTGGATGAGGACCAGCCAGTGGCTGATGATGGAGATGTGGTCGATTATCGTGTTCCTCGTCGTAGAGCCAAACGACAGCCTGATAGGGATGGTCGTGCACGGGCACGAGGTCGACGACCTTTGGTTGAGGACGAGGGTACTCAGCACAGTGTTCATGATGATGCTGGTGGTTCGGCTACAGGGATGGATCAGCCCACCTACGACGTGGGCAGTAGCTCTCAGATGTTTGGGAGTTTCGAGCCACATGCATTTGCTGAGTTTACCACCGCTGCTGTCGGGATGGACATTGATGATCCTGTTAGTCAATCAGAGTTCTTTAGGGATATAGCAAACATGCTCAGGGATGACGATGCCACCCATTATAGACCAGTGATGCCTGAGGTTCATTCCCAGTTTGCTGATCACCAGCCACCTATTACTGATGTTCAGCCTCAGTTGGCCGTTGACGTCAACGAGCCTGCAGCATCTCCTTCTGACCCGTGGATCCCGTTAGGTGGGACACCGGCTTCAGCATTCAACGCCGTTCCCCAAGAGACAGCAGCACCAGAGGCAGACCAGAGACCTCGGAGGGTGAGGCGTCCTCCTTTGTGTGGCACCGGAGGTCACCTTCTTGGTCACTTCGACGATGATGACAGTGATACCATTGAGGATTCTGATTAGTTATGTTTTATATTCCCATGTTGTTTTATGTACTTAGTATTATGTTTAGGGTGAACCGTTTCGAAATTCTGTGAAATATTATCTGCCAGTTATTTGATATTTATATACGTATGATATTGTATGGTTACGAACTAATTTGTCACAATTATTAATGTTTTTCATTTAATCATGTAAACAAAACGGAGTTATCATTATCAATTTAGTCATTAAACAAATATTTTGACATTCATTTTAGGATCCAACCTTACATAACTCAATTAATGGCTGACTAATACAACTTAAACAAAGCAGACGAGCAACTCAACGTTATAACATCTAAGAACCCCCTCCAGCATGATGCAGTCGCTGGTCACAGCTCCTCCTCGTATGCCCAGGCTGACGGCATAGTCCACATCGCTTTGGCATGTTCTACGCAGACCGATCCATACTACCACGGATCCTGGTTGCCTTCGGACGACCTTCCTTTGCACGCTTCATGTTAGGGTCGGGAATGATGGTTGGGCCAGCATAAGGGGGCCATAGGCCTTCTGCGATAGGCAGAACAAAACCCTGCTTGTAAATCTCGAACACCTCAGTCATACGATACACCTCGTGAACATATGACGCCCAATTAAGGCACGAATAGGCACAACAAGCTATAGCGTGGCAACAAGGATAATGGAGCGCCTGAAAGTGGCCACAATCACAGTTCTGATCCTTAAGGGATACTCTGTAGCTACCCAGGGAGAAGTTCCCAGTCGGTGTTGTCTCGGCCACAGTGTACTCCGATTGGTGCCTGTCGTATAACGTCACTGTGAAGCACCTTGAGTCTCTAATGTTCCTTTCGATAGCCTTTACCAAAGCCTGACAAAACTCTTGTCCAGATCCGAGTTGTGCCTCTGCTGTCTGTCCACGGATCACGAATAGCTCTGCAAGCCTCTCGTAGGTTGACTTAACCAACGATGTAACCGGGAGGTTGCGAGTTCCCTTTAACACGGAGTTCACACATTCGCCAATGTTGGTTGTCATGTGCCCGAACCATCTTCCACCATCCTCGTGTTGTGTCCACTTGTCGTATTCCATCCGGTTGGCCCAGTCACACATTGCCGGATTCTCAGTTCGAATGATGTCAAACCAATAATAAAACTCTGCTTCAGTTTTTGCGTAGGTGGTGCACGAAATTGTGATCAATACTTTTCAAAACATAAACAATCCCTAGTAATGGCTCCAAAGACTTGGTGCTCAATACCATGGCATAAACACAACTTCGCACAACTAACCAGCAAGTGCACTGGGTCGTCCAAGTAATAAACCTTACGCGAGTAAGGGTCGATCCCACGGAGATTGGTGGTATGAAGCAAGCTATGGTCACCTTGTAAATCTCAGTCAGGCAGACTCAATTGGGTATAGATGATGAATAAAGCATAAAGATAAAGATAGAGATACTTATGTATATCATTGGTGAGAGCTTCAGATAAGCGTATGAAGATGCCTTCCCTTCCGTCTCTCTGCTTTCCTACTGTCTTCATCCAATCCTTCTTACTCCTTTCCATGGCAAGCTTGTGTAGGGTTTCACCGTTGTCAGTGGCTACCTCCCATCCTCTCAGTGAAAATACGTCCCTGATGCTCTGTCACAGCATAGGCTAATCATCTGTCGGTTCTCGGTCCGGCCGGAATAGAATCCAGTGATTCTTTTGCGTCTGTCACTAACGCCCCGCCTTTCGGAGTTTGAAGCACGTCACAGTCATTCAATCATTGAATCCTACTCAGAATACCACAGACAAGGTTAGACCTTCCGGATTCTCTTGAATGCCGCCATCAGTTCTTGCCTATACCACGAAGACTCTGATCTCACGGAATGGCTGGCTCGTTTGTCAGGCGAGCACTCGGTTGTCAGGCGATCAACCATGCATCATGCAATCAGAAATCCAAGAGATATTCACTAAGCCTCGAATGCTTGTAGAACAAGAATGGTTGTCAGTCACCTTGTTCATAGGTGAGAATGATGATGAGTGTCAATCATCACCTTCATCAAGTTGAAGAACAAGTGATATCTTGGACAAAGAACAAGCGGAATTGAATAGAAGAACAATAGTAATTGCATTAATACTCGAGGTACAGCAGAGCTCCACACCTTAATCTATGGTGTGTAGAAACTCCACCGTTGAAAATACATAAGAACAAGGTCTAGGCATGGCCGTGAGGCCAGCCTCCCAAATGATCTAAGATAGCATAAAATTAGAAGATAGCTACCCAGATTCCTCAAATACAATAGTAAAAGGTCCTACTTATAGAAAACTAGTAGCCTAAGGTGTACAAAGATGAGTAAATGACATAAAAATCCACTTCCGGGCCCACTTGGTGTGTGCTTGGGCTTGAGCAATGAAGCATTTTCGTGTAGAGACTTGTCTTGGAGTTAAACGCCAGCTTTTATGCCAGTTTGGGCGTTTAACTCCCATTTAGGTGCCAGTTCCGGCGTTTAACGCTGGAATTTCTTGAGGTGACTTTGAATACCGGTTTGGGCCATCAAATCTTGGGCAAAGTATGGACTATCATATATTGCTGGAAAGCCCAGGATGTCTACTTTCCAACGCCGTTGAGAGCGCGCCAATTGAGTTTCTGTAGCTCCAGAAAATCCACTTCGAGTGCAGGGAGGTCAGAATCCAACAGCATCTGCAGTCCTTTTCAGTCTCTGGATCAGATTTTTGCTCAGAACCCTCAATTTCAGCCAGAAAATACCTGAAATCATAGAAAAACACACAAACTCATAGTAAAGTCCAGAAAAGTGAATTTTAATTAAAAACTAATAAAAATATACTAAAAACTAACTAGATCATACTAAAAACATACTAAAAACAATGCCAAAAAGTGTACAAATTATCCGCTCATCACAACACCAAACTTAAATTGTTGCTTGTCCCCAAGCAACTGAAGATCAAATAAGATAAAAAGAAGAGAATATGCAATGAACTCCAAAAACATCTATGAAGATCAGTATTAATTAGATGAGCGGGGCTTTTAGCTTTTTGCCTCTGAATAGTTTTGGCATCTCACTTTATCCTTTGGAACTCAGAATGATTGGCTTCTTTAGGAACTCAGAATCCAGATAGTGTTATTGATTCTCCTAGTTAAGTATGATGATTCTTGAACACAGCTACTTTATTGAGTCTTGGCTGTGGCCCAAAGCACTCTGTCTTCCAGTATTACCACCGGATACATACATGCCACAGACACATAATTGGGTGAACCTTTTCAGATTGTGACTCAGCTTTGCTAAAGTCCCCAATTAGAGGTGTCCAGGGTTCTTAAGCACACTCTTATTGCCTTGGATCACAACTTTATTTCTTTCTTTTTCTTTCTCTTTTCTTTTTTTTTTTTCGTTTTCTCCCCTTTTTTTTTTCGTTTGCTTTTTTTTTTGTATTCACTGCTTTTTCTTGCTTCAAGAATCATTTTTATGATTTTTCAGATCCTCAGTAACATGTCTCCTTTTTCATCTTTCTTTCAAGAGCCAACATTCATGAACCACAAATTCAAAAGACATATGCACTGTTCAAGCATACATTCAGAGAACAAAAGTGTTGCCACCACATCAAAATAATTAAACTGTTATAAAATTCAAAATTCATGCAATTCTTTTCCTTTTCAATTAAGCACGTTTTTATTTAAGAAAGGTGATGGATTCATAGGACATTCATAACTTTAAGGCATAAACACTAAGACACTAATGATCATAAGACACAAACATGGATAAACATAAGCACTAAAATTCGAAAAACAGAAGAATAAAGAACAAGGAAATCAAGGAACGGGTCCACCTTAGTGATGGCGGCTCTTCCTTCCTCTTGAAGGTCCTATGGAGTGCTTAAGCTTCTCAATGTCTCTTCCTTGCCTTTGTTGCTCCTCTCTCATGATTCTTTGATCTTCTCTTATTTCATGGAGGAGAATGGAGTGTTCTTGGTGCTCCACCCTTAGTTGTCCCATGTTGGAACTCAATTCTCCTAGGGAGGTGTTTAGTTGCTCCCAATAGTTTTGTGGAGGAAAGTGCATCCCTTGAGGCATCTCAGGGATCTCATGATGAGAGGGGTCTCTTGTGTGCTCCATCCTTTTCTTGGTGATGGGCTTATCCTCATCAATGGTGATGTCTCCCTCTATGTCAACTCCAACTGAATAACAGAGGTGACAAATGAGGTGAGAAAAGGCTAACCTTGCTAAAGTAGAGGACTTATCCGCCACCTTGTAGAGTTCTTGGGCTATGACCTCATGAACTTCCACTTCTTCTCCAATCATGATGCTATGGATCATGATGGCCCGGTCTAAAGTAACTTCGGACCGGTTGCTAGTGGGAATGATTGAGCGTTGGATAAACTCCAACCATCCTCTAGCCACGGGTTTGAGGTCATGCCTTCTCAATTGAACCGGCTTGCCTCTTGAATCTATCTTCCATTGTGCGCCCTCTTCACATATGATTGTGAGGACTTGGTCCAACCTTTGATCAAAGTTGACCCTTCTTGTGTAAGGATGTTCATCTCCTTGCATCATAAGCAAGTTGAACGCCACCCTCACACTTTCCGGACTAAAATCCAAGTATTTCCCCCGAACCATTGTGAGATAATTCTTTGGATCCGGGTTCATACTTTGATCATGGTTCTTGGTGATCCATGCATTGGCATAGAACTCTTGAACCATCAAGATTCCGACTTGTTGAATGGGGTTGGTAAGCACTTCCCAACCTCTTCTTCGGATCTCATGGCGGATCTCCGGATATTCACCCTTTTTGAGTGAAAAGGGGACCTCGGGGATCACCTTCTTCAACGCCACAACTTCATAGAAGTGGTCTTGATGCACCCTTGAGATGAATCTATCCATCTCCCATGACTCGGAGGTGGAAGCTTTTGCCTTCCCTTTCCTCTTTCTAGAGGTTTCTCCGGCCTTGGATGCCATAAATGGTTATGGAAAACGAAAAAGCAACGCTTTTACCACACCAAACTTAAAATATTTGCTCGTCCTCGAGCAAAAGAAGAAAGAAGAGAGTAGAAGAAGAAGAAATGAGGAAGAGGGAGATGGTGGTCGGCCATTATGGGTGGGTTTGGGAGGGAAAGTGGTTTGAATTTGAAGGGTGAGGTTGGTGGGGTTTTATGAAGGATGGATGTGAGTGGTGAAGAGAAAGATGGGATTTGATAGGTGAAGGGTTTTTAGGGAAGAGGTGTTGAGGTGATTGGTGAATGGGGGAAGAAGAGAGAAAGTGGTGGTGGGGTCCTGTGGGGTCCACAGATCCTGTGGTGTCAAGGAAAAGTCATCCCTGCACCAAATGGCATCAAAATTCACGTTTTGAGCCATTGCTGGCGTTAAACGCCGGGCTGGTGCCCATTCCTGGCTTTTAACGCCAGGTTCTTGCCCTTTTCTGGCGTTTAACGCCAGTCTGGTGCCCCTTTCTGGCGTTAAACGCCCAGAATGGTGCCAGACTGGGCGTTAAACGCCCAACTGCTAGGCTTACTGGCGTTTGAACGCCAGCAGCATCTTCCTCCAGGGTGTGCTGTTTTTCTTCCTGTTTTTCATTCTGTTTTTGCTTTTTCAATTAATTTTGTGACTTCTTATGATCATCCACCTACAAAATAAAATAAAATAACAAAAGAAAATATGTAAAATATAATATTGGGTTGCCTCCCAACAAGCGCTTCTTTAATGTCAATAGCTTGACAGAGGGCTCTCATGGAGCCTCACAGATACTCAGAGCAATGTTGGAACCTCCCAACACCAAACTTAGAGTTTGAATGTGAGGGTTCAACACCAAACTTAGAGTTTGGTTGTGGCCTCCCAACACCAAACTTAGAGTTTGACTGTGGGGGCTCTTCTTGACTCTGATTTGAGAGAAGCTCTTCATGCTTCATCTCTATGGTGACAGAGGGATATCCTTGAGCCTTAAACACAAAGGATTCTCCATTCACTTGAATGATTAGTTCACCTCTATCAACATCAATCACAGCCTTTGCTGTGGCTAGGAAAGGTCTGCCAAGGATGATGGTTTCATCCATGCATTTCCCAGTCTCTAGGATTATGAAATCAGTAGGGATGTAATGGTCTTCAATCTTAACCAAAACATTCTCTACAAGTCCATAAGCTTGTTTTCTTGAGTTGTCTGCCATCTCTAGTGAGATTTTTGCAGCTTGTACCTCAAAGATCCTTAGCTTCTCCATTACTGAGAGAGGCATGAGTGTTACACTTGACCCTAAGTCACACAGAGCCTTCTTGAAGGTCATGGTGCCTATGGTACAAGGTATAGAAAACTTCCCAGGGTCTTGTCTCTTTTGAGGTAATTTCTGCCTAGACAAGTCATCCAGTTCTTTGGTGAGCAAAGGAGGTTCATCCTCCCAAGTCTCATTTCCAAATAACTTGTCATTTAGCTTCATGATTGCTCCAAGGTATTTAGCAACTTGCTCTTCAGTGACATACTCATCCTCTTCAGAGGAAGAATACTCATCAGAGCTCATGAAAGGCAGAAGTAAGTCCAATGGAATCTCTATGGTCTCATTTTGAGTCTCAGATTTCCATGGTTCCTCATTAAGGAACTCAGTGGAGGTCAGTGCACGCCCATTGAAGTCTTCCTCAGTGGCGTCCACTTCCTCTCCATCCTCTCCAAATTCGGCCATGTTTATGGCTTTGCACTCTCCTTTTGGATTTTCTTCTGTGTTACTTGGGAGAGTACTTGAAGGGAGTTCAGTAACTTTCTTGCTCAGCTGTCCCACTTGTGCCTCCAAATTTCTAATGGAGGACCTTGTTTCATTCATGAAACTTTGAGTGGTTTTAATTAGATCAGAGACCATGGTTGCTAAGTCAGAGGGGTTCTGCTTAGGATTCTCTGTCTGTTGCTGAGAAGATGATGGAAAAGGTTTGCCATTGCTAAACCTGTTTCTTCCACCATTATTATTGAAACCTTGTTGAGGTCTCTCTTGATTCTTCCATGAGAGATTTGGGTGATTTCTCCATGAAGAATTATAGGTGTTACCATAGGGTTCTCCTAGGTAATTCACCTCTTCCATTGAAGGGTTCTCAAGATCATAAGCTTCTTCCTCAGATGAAGCATCCTTAGTACTACTTGGTGCATTTTGCATTCCAGACAGACTTTGAGAAATCAAATTGACTTGTTGAGTCAATATTTTATTCTGAGCCAAAATGGCGTTCAGAGTATCAATCTCAAGAACTCCTTTCTTCTGACTTGTCCCATTGTTCACAGGATTTCTCTCAGAAGTGTACATGAATTGGTTATTTGCAACCATTTCAATGAGCTCTTGAGCTTCTGTAGGCGTCTTCTTCAGATGAAGAGATCCTCCAGCAGAGCTATCCAAGGACATCTTGGATAGTTCAGAGAGACCATCATAGAAAATACCCATGATGCTCCATTCAGAAAGCATGTCAGAAGGACATCTTCTGATCAATTGTTTGTATCTTTCCCAAGCTTCATAGAGGGATTCTCCATCCTTCTGTCTGAAGGTTTGGACTTCCACTCTAAGCTTACTCCATCTTTGTGGTGGAAAGAACTTTGCCAAGAAGGCATTCACTAGCTTTTCCCAAGAGTCCAGGCTTTCTTTAGGTTGAGAGTCCAACCATATTCTAGCTCTGTCTCTTACAGCAAAAGGGAATAGCATCAGTCTATAGACCTCAGGGTCAACCCCATTAGTCTTGACTGTGTCACAGATTTGCAAGAATTCAGCTAAAAACTGATGAGGATCTTCCATTGGAAGTCCATGGAACTTGCAATTCTGTTGCATTAGAGAAACTAATTGAGGCTTAAGCTCAAAGTTGTTTGCTCCAATGGCAGGGATAGAGATGCTTCTCCCATAGAAGTCGGGAGTAGGTGCAGTAAAGTCACCCAGCACCTTCCTTGCATTGTTTGCATTATTGTTGTTTTCGGCTGCCATGTCTTCTTCTTCTTTGAAGAATTCGGTCAGGTCCTCTAAAGAGAGTTGTGCTTTGGCTTCTCTTAGCTTTCTCTTCAAGGTCTTTTCGGGTTCAGGGTCAGCTTCAACAAGAATGCCTTTGTCTCTGCTCCTGCTCATATGAAAGAGAAGAGAACAAGAAGATATGGAATCCTCTATGTCACAGTATAGAGATTCCTTGAGGTGTCAGAGGAAAAGAAAAATAGAAGAAAGAAGAAGGGGAAGAATTCGAACTTTAATTGGATAAGGTTCGAATTGTGCATTGAGAAGGAGTGGTACTCCATAAATAGAAGGATGTGAGAAGGAGGGAAGTAATTTTTCGAAAATTAATTAAAATATTTTGAAAACATTTTTGAAAAACACTAATTGATTTTCGAAAATAAAAGTGGAAAAGAAATCAAGTGATTTTTGAAAAAGATTTTTAAATTAGAAATCAAAAAGATTTGATTGAAAACTATTTTGAAAAAGATGTGGTTAAGAAGATATGATTGGTTTTAAAAAGATGTGATTGAAAAGATATGATTTGAAAACAATTTTAAAAAGATATGATTTTAAAAATTAATGACTTGCCTAACAAGAAAAGATATGATTCAAACATGAAACCTTCCTCAACAGAAAAGGCAAAAAATGTTCAATCAAATCATTAATTGTTAGTAAGTATCTTTGAAAAAGGAAAGAAATTAATTTTGAAAACATTTGATTGAAAAGATATGATTTGAAAAAGATTTGATTTTGAAAAACTTTGAAAACTTGAAAAAAATTTGATTTGAAAAACAAAATCTTCCCCCTAGCACCATCCTGGCGTTAAACGCCCAGAATGGTATCCATTCTGGCGTTTAACGCCCAAAATGCACCCTTTTTGGGCGTTAAACGCCCAACCAGGTACCCTGGCTGGCGTTTAAACGCCAGTCTGCCTTCTTCACTGGGCATTTTTGAATGCCCAGCTTTTTCTGTATAATTCCTCTGCAGTATGTTCTGAATCTTCAATTCTCTGTATTATTGACTTGAAAAGACACAAATAAAAAATATTTTTGGATTTTTAATAATCAAAATGCAACAAGAATCAAATAACAATGCATGCAAGACACCAAACTTAGCAGTTTGTATATTATTGACACTATGTGAGACACATAAACACTCAAGTCAAAAGAATTCAAAGATCAGAGTAAGAAATCATCAAGAATTACTTGAAGATCCTTAAGACACATGAATGCATGCAATTGACACCAAACTTAAGATGAGACACTAGACTCAAGCAAGAAACATCAAATATTTTTGGTTTTTATGGTTTTTGTGAATTTTTTTGTGATTTTCGAAAATTAAGTGGAAAAAGATATCAAAATTCTTAATGAGAATTCCAGGAATCAGTGCAATGCTAGTCTAAGACTCCGGTCCAGGAATTAGACATGGCTTCACAGCCAGCCAAGTTTTCAAAGAAAGCTTCGGTCCAAAATACTAGACATGGCCAAAGGCCAGCCAAGCCTTAGCAGATCACTGCTCCAAAAGCAAGATCAACAAGCTCTTGTGATGATAAGTTGAAACCTCGGTCCAATGAAATTAGACATGGCTTTACAGCCAGCCAGATTTCAGCAAATCATCATGAAACTCTAGAATTCATCTTCAAGAATTTCGAAAAAAATAAATGCCTAATCTAAGCAACAAGATGAACCGTCAGTTGTCCATACACAAGAACAATCCCCGGCAACGGCGCCAAAAACTTGGTGCACGAAATTGTGATCAATACTTTTCAAAACATAAACAATCCCTAGTAATGGCTCCAAAGACTTGGTGCTCAATACCATGGCATAAACACAACTTCGCACAACTAACCAGCAAGTGCACTGGGTCGTCCAAGTAATAAACCTTACGCGAGTAAGGGTCGATCCCACGGAGATTGGTGGTATGAAGCAAGCTATGGTCACCTTGTAAATCTCAGTCAGGCAGACTCAATTGGGTATAGATGATGAATAAAGCATAAAGATAAAGATAGAGATACTTATGTATATCATTGGTGAGAGCTTCAGATAAGCATATGAAGATGCCTTCCCTTCCGTCTCTCTGCTTTCCTACTGTCTTCATCCAATCCTTCTTACTCCTTTCCATGGCAAGCTTGTGTAGGGTTTCACCGTTGTCAGTGGCTACCTCCCATCCTCTCAGTGAAAATACGTCCCTGATGCTCTGTCACAGCATAGGCTAATCATCTGTCGGTTCTCGGTCCGGCCGGAATAGAATCCAGTGATTCTTTTGCGTCTGTCACTAACGCCCCGCCTTTCGGAGTTTGAAGCACGTCACAGTCATTCAATCATTGAATCCTACTCAGAATACCACAGACAAGGTTAGACCTTCCGGATTCTCTTGAATGCCGCTATCAGTTCTTGCCTATACCACGAAGACTCTGATCTCACGGAATGGCTGGCTCGTTTGTCAGGCGAGCACTCGGTTGTCAGGCGATCAACCATGCATCATGCAATCAGAAATCCAAGAGATATTCACTAAGCCTCGAATGCTTGTAGAACAAGAATGGTTGTCAGTCACCTTGTTCATAGGTGAGAATGATGATGAGTGTCAATCATCACCTTCATCAAGTTGAAGAACAAGTGATATCTTGGACAAAGAACAAGCGGAATTGAATAGAAGAACAATAGTAATTGCATTAATACTCGAGGTACAGCAGAGCTCCACACCTTAATCTATGGTGTGTAGAAACTCCACCGTTGAAAATACATAAGAACAAGGTCTAGGCATGGCCGTGAGGCCAGCCTCCCAAATGATCTAAGATAGCATAAAATTAGAAGATAGCTACCCAGATTCCTCAAATACAATAGTAAAAGGTCCTACTTATAGAAAACTAGTAGCCTAAGGTGTACAAAGATGAGTAAATGACATAAAAATCCACTTCCGGGCCCACTTGGTGTGTGCTTGGGCTTGAGCAATGAAGCATTTTCGTGTAGAGACTTGTCTTGGAGTTAAACGCCAGCTTTTATGCCAGTTTGGGCGTTTAACTCCCATTTAGGTGCCAGTTCCGGCGTTTAACGCTGGAATTTCTTGAGGTGACTTTGAACGCCGGTTTGGGCCATCAAATCTTGGGCAAAGTATGGACTATCATATATTGCTGGAAAGCCCAGGATGTCTACTTTCCAACGCCGTTGAGAGCGCGCCAATTGGGCTTCTGTAGCTCCAGAAAATCCACTTCGAGTGCAGGGAGGTCAGAATCCAACAGCATCTGCAGTCCTTTTCAGTCTCTGGATCAGATTTTTGCTCAGAACCCTCAATTTCAGCCAGAAAATACCTGAAATCACAGAAAAACACACAAACTCATAGTAAAGTCCAGAAAAGTGAATTTTAATTAAAAACTAATAAAAATATACTAAAAACTAACTAGATCATACTAAAAACATACTAAAAACAATGCCAAAAAGTGTACAAATTATCCGCTCATCAGTAGGCAACATTGACCAACATCCTCCTCGCATCCTTACCTTTAAAGGTAAGGGCAAAATTCGCAGCCACATGACGAATGAAGTAGGCACGAAAGGCACGTGGAGGCAGCCATCCAGTCTCAGGTGCCTCAAGTGTTGCCTTGATGCCATTATGCCTATCAGAGATAACAAGGATGCCCTCTTGTGGCGTCACATGCAATCGTAGGTTGGACAAGAAAAATGACCATGACTCTGCATTTTCTCCCTCAACAAGGGCGAATGCGATGGGAAGGATGTTTGAGTTCCCATCCTGCGCTATGGCCAGCAGCAGCGTGCCTCCATACTTGCCATACAAGTGGGTGCCATCAATACTAACGAGGGGCTTACAATGCCGGAATGCCTCGATACAGGGTGGAAATGTCCAGAAAAGTCGATGAAAGTACACCATGGAGTCATCAACCTCACCCCCAACTCGAACAGGAGAGGTCTTCAACACAGTAACTGTCCCAGCCATGGTAAACTGTACTCCTAGCATCCAACGTGGCAACTCCGCATACGATTCTTCCCAATCTCCATATATCTGTGCCACTGCCTTCTGTTTGGCCAGCCAAACCTTCCTGTAACTAGGCCTGAAACCGTAATCGGCTTCTGTTGCTTGTTGCAATACCTTTACGGTAACCGCAGCATCTGTCCTAACCAATGGTAGAATCCTTGCACAAATGACGTGGTAATCAAGCTGACGGTGATCACTCGATATAGACATAGCCAAGCAAGTGTGTGGACCGTTGTACCTCTGAACCTCCCAAGTGCCCTTGCGTGCACACAGCGCTACTCGAATCAACCAAGTGCAACCCTTGCCAAACTCCTTGCATTTTCCATGATACTTCAAATGATCTGATTCAATGACTCTGTACTCAACACCTCGACGGATATTGTAGTCCTTCACACTCAACACAGCCTGATCTTTATTTTGGAATGACAGCCCAATCTGAAATTCTGTAGAAGAGCCCCCAACTGTGGGACCACCGTCCACCTGTTTACCCAGAGCCTCCAAGTTTAAAGTCAAGAAGTGTGGAGGGTACTGTTGAGTGCCAGAACTAGAAGGCCCATGCTGTGTAGGTGGATTGGCAGCTGTGTCATCATCGCTGTCCCCAATAATATCTACAGGCTCCTTGTCAGACTCATCGTCATACATTGCATTATCTACTCGATCAGGTTCCCCAAACCCTTGCACATCAGGAATTAAGCCACCACCGATGCCCACCTCATATGCCTGCCCACGGACCCCTGGATTCTGCAAAGGTGCAGAACCAACAGCCTCTGTTCGATCTAAATCAGCCGCGAATGATGGGGATGCGACCAGCGGAACGGATGGTGCTATCATAGGCATCGAACAAGACGCACTTCCCACGCCAGTCGAGTTATGAAATGGAGATGATGCCCCAGAACTATCCACCCCAACATCCAACTTTGCGAATAACTCGTGTATTCTGACCTCTGGAAAACTTCTGACACAATGGAACAGAACCCTAATGTCTTCATCAGTCGCTAGCACAAAGGTATCATACTGAACCCGGGTCGAGACAACTGCGATGGGAATCTTGTAGAATAACTTCTTCACCCACTTGCTACCAGAAATCCCAAGCTTCTGCAAGATGTTGTTCTTTAGATCTGACAAAGTGCTTGAGGAACTGATGAAAACACTCACCGGTTCTCTGTCAGTGAATTTCACACCATATCTCTTGCTTTTTTGAATTTTCCCAGAGCAATGCACTAGGACAAGAACACTCTCTTCCTCACTTGCCATTATGATAATGATCTCTCTCATGCAGGTTGAATCTCACCCACATATATATAGATATTCCCTCCTCATAAACCGTTGGAGGCTTCAAGGGTTTATGCCAATTACCATTCCTTCATAAACCATTGCTGGCAGCAAGGTTTTATGAGGATTTTCTTACATTCATAAACTGTGGTAGCCTATCACCGTTTATGGTCATTTTGTTCCAACACATAATCCGTCTCTGCCAGCCACAGTTTATGTACAAATCAAAAACCGTAGTTGGCTCTCACAGTTTACATAATAATGTTATTTGCACAAATAAATAACAACTTTCTGATTTGTGTATTTAGATAAAGGTTTCTCTGATTTTATTTAAATATGTAAATTGTCCTTATTTGTTAGAACTTTGTCAAATTCAAAGTTTTAAACTGATATTAGTGAGATCCAACTCTGCTTGTCGTGTCACAAATAATAACTTTGCTCTTTTACTTTCATTCACGTGAGACACATATTAACTCTTCAAACTTGATACGTAAATTCAGCAGCGGAAAACATTTCTCATTTCCGCACCATAAAATTTTCCTTAACATGTTCATTTATGGTTCTAGACTACTATGTTTACATGTCGAGGACGATCCAAGTATAGAAATTCTGATGCAAAGTGGAATATTTAAAAAAACAACTCTGAATGCAATTTTAACGGAGGAAGATACAATAATACACAAACAATAATTAATCGTAGCATTAGTAAGAACTTAGAAAGGAAGAGGGAACGCCGAACGACCATGATAATTAATAAGGGTGCTAATTGGCTTATTTTGAGAGGTGATTTAGGGGGGATTATTATTACTGCTGCTTGCGTTTAGGGCGCACGTTAATCATTAATCAGCACCCGTTTCACCGCCTTTCATGTGGCCAACACTCTCCTATTCCTACTCGCTTCTGTTCTCTGTTTTTTCGTTGTAAATAAAACTACTTTTTATTATTTTTTTAAACCCATTTTTATTTTTTATATCACATGATCACATTTTAGTTTTGTTTGTTTTTATTTCAGTCCAAAAAATGAAAAAGAAGGACAAACGCAAAAGACATTGAATTGATAACTGATAGCAACCCAATTGGCTCCATCATTTTCCATCATATATTACACCCCACCCTCTTGCTTTTCTCCCCTTACACTCAAATCTCCCTCTTTCTTCCCCGTGAAAAACAGCACAACACAACGCCATGGACATGGATACAAGATAACCACTCTAATCTTCTTCCTTCTTCTTCTTCTCAGATCTGCTCCATTCCGAATATCCATAGGTATTGCACTCCCTTCAATCTATTCTCCTTGCCATCCTTACGTATCGTTCTCCCTTTTATTTCTTTCTTTATTATTCCTTTACACGTCGCTGTTTTGTGTTACCGATTCAACATCTATATAATTTATTGATTTTATTTTGGTTGTTCTCTCGTTTCTGAGCTCACAGTGGCGGTTTTCTTATATTTCGTTGTCATATTTCTCTGTGATTGCATTGTTCCGTGAAAGGGTGATTACGTTATCTTTTATCGTAGTTCTTTATTTTCTTTTTTCTTTCCGGTAGCGTAGATCTGAGTGAGTGTTCTTGATTACGCTTTGACTTTACGCTGTTGCTTGCTAATCTGTTCAATACGTTCGATATTTTTGTCAACCGCTTCAGCAATCCGCGGCAATCATTTAGTTTATGCATCTCTCTGTTTGGCAGCGTCTATTGTTGAATTTCGCTCTTTATCGTTCAAGATTGGCATTTCCGTTCGTGGAACTTTCTGATCCGGTTGTTCTTGGTTTTTGTGAATTGATTAGATCTCCTACTGTGTTCAATATTTGTGTTCGTTCTTTCATAACTTGAAAAATGTCAATGTAATGAAAAGAGGAAATTGAAATCATCACTAATCTATGGCAATAGCTAAACCTCCAATTCGATTTGACTTAAAGATTTGTTAGCATCCTGTAATTTGATTTTTCTTAGTAGTTATTGGCACATGGAATTTCCGTGTAACTGTATGTGTTTCGTTAGATTTATTTATATTTGAGTTGTGTAGATGTGGGCAACTGAGTTTTGCCATTACTAATCAGATTATGAGCATGGTTGGTGTTTAATTCTGGTTTTATTTCTTGACCAGGTTTAAACTATCAGTGTGAATTGTTGGACCCTGCTAAAACATGGCTCAAGCAAGATATACTAGAATAGACAATAATAAAAAGTCATCGTCCAGTTTCTGCTCGACAGTGACAATTGTTGTGTTTGTGGCTCTATGTCTGGTTGGGGTATGGATGATGACATCCTCCTCTGTAGTTCCTGCACAAAATGCCGATGTTACTCAGGACAACAAGACCGATGCTGCTCAGGACAACACGATTGACATGAAAAAAGCACAGAGTGACACGAAAGAACAGGTAACTGACAACAACAATAGTGGCAACACTCGGAAGTTTGAAGACAATCAGGGTGATCTTCCTGAGGATGCAACCAAGGGGGACACAAATGTCACCTCAGAAAACAACTCTGACGTGAAAGAAAACCAGGAAGAAAAATCAGAGGACAAGTCTGAAGAAAAGTCTTCTCAAGAATCTAAAACAGAAGATGGAGACAAGAAAACAGAGGACAAAGATTCCCCCACAGAAAGTACTGAATCAAACTCACAAACTACAGAAAACAAGGATAGTGGTGAAACTGAGAAACCTGGTTCTGGTGATAGTGAGAAGAAATCTGAATCTGATGAGAGCGATACAAAATCTGAATCGAATGAAAATAAGCAATCTGATTCAGATGAAAGTGCAAATAAATCTGATTCAGATGGAAGTGAAAAGAAATCTGATGACTCAAGTGAAACAACTGATAACAAGACAGAAGATAAGGTGCAACAAAGTGATAAAGAATCAGATGTAAGCTCCAATGAGAAGGAAACAGATGACAGTGCCAACAAGCAGACTTCAACTGAAGTATACGCTTCTGGGGCCCAGTCAGAGCTTCTGAATGAAAATACCACTCAGAATGGGTCTTTTTCAACTCAGGCAGCAGAGTCGAAGAATGAAAAGGAGTCACAAGCATCCTCCAAGCAATCCACTGTGTACAACTGGAAATTATGCAATTCCACTGCTGGCCCTGACTACATCCCATGCCTTGACAACTTGAAAGCAATCAGGAAACTTCCAAGTACCAAACATTATGAGCACCGAGAAAGGCACTGTCCTGAAGAACCTCCTACCTGCCTTGTCCCTCTTCCAGAAGGATATAGACGCCCAATTACATGGCCCAAAAGCAGAGAGAAGGTATGCATCAACATAAATGCAAGCAAGTATCATTATTGGTTTGACAAGATATTCTTCAATAAAATAATGAGCTGTTTTCTTGCAGATATGGTATTACAACGTTCCACACACTAAGCTTGCTGAATATAAGGGCCATCAAAATTGGGTGAAAGTTACAGGCGAGTACCTTACTTTTCCTGGTGGTGGAACCCAATTCAAGCATGGGGCACTTCATTATATTGACACTATACAACAGGTAAAATTGGTTGCTTTTGATGTTTACAAGTTCATATGAAAAAAACTGGATGGGATGTTGTTGCAAGTTCCAGAAATCCATATTACCTGTTCCATGAAAAAATGTTGTATACACTGGTCCCGATTGATCTCTTTATATAATTCTTGTGTTCTCTAGTTGCTGCTTCTAATTTAATTTCAAATCAAACAAAGCAAAATTAACATGGAGTTTTGTGACCTCTGCTCAAGTATTTGTGATTTCATTATTGATTTTACAGATAAATATTCAGAATATTTTATCCTATGTGTCATCCAGCATAAAAGGAAATCATTTCAAAATTACCCTCAGAAGTCTTTGTTATGTTATTTGTTGAGTATGATAAAAGGTTGTCAGAGCGTGTGATATGTGATTTCTGATTTACTAACTTGAAATGTGATCTCCTCTATTTTATTTTATTGACATTGTTGAGGAACATTGTGATGCAGTCTGTACCTGATATAGCTTGGGGCAGACACTCACGTGTGGTATTAGATGTTGGATGTGGTGTTGCCAGCTTTGGTGGCTTTCTCTTTGAGAGAGACGTACTTACAATGTCTTTGGCACCAAAAGATGAACATGAAGCTCAGGTACAATTTGCACTTGAGAGGGGAGTTCCTGCCATTTCTGCCGTGATGGGTACAGTGAGGCTTCCCTACCCTGGAAGAGTATTTGATATAGTCCATTGTGCACGATGTAGAGTTCCGTGGCATATAGAAGGTATTTCACTGTTTTATAGTGTTTAGATGAATGCATGTTCATACAAGCTTGAATTGTTATGCAGCTTTTCTGTACTGAACAGTCTGAACCTGATCCTTTGAGATTTTAGTGAGACAGCTTCTTTATATAGTAATAATATAACACTGATTCATGTGCAAGTGGCTTTTTATTTTAGCAGCTTACCATTTGTACAATTGTAGGTGGAAAACTTCTCTTGGAGCTGAATAGAGTATTGCGGCCTGGTGGTTTCTTTGTTTGGTCTGCTACTCCTATTTATCAAAATAAGACAGAAGATGTTGAAATATGGAAAGGTAGATGATAACTAGACTGCTGGCTCTGTTAAGCATTTTAATGTCGGGGTATATCGACACTGACATTTTATAATTTGCTTTGTAGAAATGAAAAAGCTAATAAAAGCAATGTGCTGGGAAGTTGTGAACATTACCAGGGATAAACTTAATGGAGTTGGTATAGCAACATACAGAAAGCCAACTTCTAATGAATGTTACGAGCAACGATCTAATAACGAGCCACCTATGTGTCCAGATTCTGATGATCCAAATGCAGCATGGTATTTCTTCATGAAACATTATTACTGTTGTTGTCGTTATTATTATTATTATTATTGGATTCAGTGGTTTAAGAATTTAAAATGAAAAATTAATTTCCAATGAAAAACACTTTTAGCTTCGTGAAGAGTGTTCTTCACTCCTTTGTTCACTCTCCCTCCTCCTCAAATTAACTGGCTCTTTTACTTTTTGAATGTATTTGCTTACACTTTTGTCTAAATATATTAGCTTTTCAATGAATAAAAAAAAGAGAGAGAAAGAAACAATTAGCAAAAGAAAATTCAAAATGATTGTCTTCATTTATATGACATGTCTTCTATCTGATCTCTTTGATCCCAGGAACGTTCCATTGCAATCTTGCATGCACAAAGTGCCAGTGAGTTCATCAGAGCGTGGTTCACAATGGCCAGCGCAATGGCCAGCAAGACTGACTAACGTACCTTATTGGTTGACAAGTTCTCAAGTTGGAGTTTATGGAAAGCCTGCCCCTGACGATTTTACTGCGGACTATGATCACTGGAAACGTGTTGTTTCCAAGTATTTAGATGGGATGGGAATTCAATGGTCAAATGTTCGAAATGTCATGGATATGAGATCAGTCTACGGAGGGTAAGAAAAATCATTTTTGAAATGTTAATCCGAATTATATAAGACTGTCCTTGTCACTTTGTTTTATAACTGTTTTTTGGGCTCCAGGTTTGCTGCAGCTATGAAAGATTTGAATATTTGGGTCATGAATGTGGTTTCAGTAGATGCTCCAGACACACTTCCTATTATATATGAACGCGGTCTTTTTGGCATGTATCATGATTGGTGTGAATCTTTTAGCACTTATCCTAGGTCCTACGATCTCCTCCATGCAGATCATCTGTTTTCAAGACTCAAGAAAAGGTGTGTATAATTATTTCATTTCTCAGTCATCACAATCAATAGTTTGCCAGATTATATCAACATACAATAATTATGTGTCATTTTGCTAATATGTTTATTGGTCTCTTAGGTGCAATTTTCAAGCTGTTGTGGCTGAGGTTGATCGGATTCTGAGGCCCGAAGGAATGCTTATTGTTCGAGACACTGCTGAGGTAATTAACGAGCTTGAGAGCATGGTGAAATCTATGAATTGGGAGGTTCGCATGACTTACACTAAAGAAAATGAGGGCTTTTTGGGTGCCCGGAAGTCCATGTGGCGACCTACGGAGACTGTGACGCTCGAATATGCTGTTTGATTGACAAGATGGATAGGTGATTTTTGGATTTTGGCTTAGAAAAATTCTTGTGTAATTGTTACTTCCACATTTATCTATGTATCATGGTAGTTAGGCATTCATGTATTCGGCTTTTTTCTTTTTTTTCTCCCCCATTTGGTTATTGATTTTGATCTCCATTTAGAGGTTGGTGTATTTTGCTGTAACATGGTGATATAGATAAAGAAATTTCATTCTTGGAAATGTAGAGATCCTCGGCTTAGAAGCCAAATAGTTGATATTTTGGAATGTTATATAACGAAGTGGGTAGTATTTATATAATTGAATATTTTCAAAGGAACAACATATTATTTGATTTCAAATATCAATTACATATTATTTATAGCTTAATGGTTATTCTTTTTAAGATTCTTTATGCAGAAAAATTGAGAGATAAATTATCTTATTCATTTTTTTTGTCGGATTTGGATTCTTTAAAATTTGAATTTCACTTTAGAGAGTAAAGTGTGATCTCTCACCATTGATTTCATAGGTGGGACTAAGAATAAATATGAAAGAGAAACTATTCAAAGATAGAAAATCACACTTTACTCTCTAAAAAGTGAAATTCAAACTTTAGAGGATCCGAATTCTTTTTTGTCCCCTCTAGATTATCGTTCCATATGTAGAGGATTTTATTCAGATTATTTTTTCGTATATGTAGAGCAAAAAGGTAAATACAAGCATTTTTGTAAGGGGTTTTACTTGTGTTATTATCCATCATGCTATCAAACCAAAATCAAAATTATTACAATGTACTTAGTTGCACTAAAATTAACATGCTACCAATTAAAAAAGCACATTAAGAATGACAACTAAAATTAAATATTAGCTCAAAATCGTTTTAAAGTAAAACCAAAGAAAAAAAATTCAAATGGTTGTCATTCGGTTACGTCTAATTTTGTAATTCACGTTCTATATTTAATTTATAGCAATATAGCATGCTAGAGTTCTTGGTAACGGCTAATGTGTGTCATATGTGTGTTTTATTATTTTAGTTCTAAAGGTAAAAAAATCTTGGATTTACGGTTCCGCTACGTTACCAACAACATATCTGCCAACTTCTGCCAACTCTTATTTATAATTGTGTTTCATGAAAGTGTATTCGTGGATGTGTCTAATAAAAATGTCTTTTTTATAACTGTATTTAATAAAAGTGTCTTTATAGATATATTTTCTGGATGTGTCTCTTTATATATATATTTAAAATATATTAATTACTAGACACATCTACAAACACACTTCCATTAAACACAAATATATATAAGAGTTGGCAGAAATTGGCGGATAATATGTTGGTATCCTATACTTTTCCTTTACTTAATATTAATGAACGAGTAATCGTAGTAGACACTGCCTAATCAAGAGTTTATCTTTTCTAATTAACGTGTTACTAGGTAGGCTTCTTGTGTGTAAACAGACTAGCAATCTCTTTACATTATGAATGTTTCTATTTGATCAGAAATATGAACACAACTTGGATAAGGGTTGAAAGGAAATACGAGCGAGAGGATCGAACTTAAACTGCTCTCTTCTTTTTTGTTTTGTTTTTTTGGGGGGTGGGTTGAAAAAAAAGAAAATATTTCATTTCATTATTGAACAAAAACAATATCTTAAAGACAGTAAATAAAGCTAGCTAATTTAGTGTGAAAAGTGGTCAAAACGGTATTTCTGTTGTCAATAATTAGTTTTTTTTTTTTTTAAGTTGGATTGGGTCCTTGGCAGTTAGCTACATGAAGTGTTCTACATCTAGAGCGAGTCCGAGGGAATCAATGGTGAAAATTAACCTTAAACCAATTTTTTTTTTCTCTTTCAACTTTCACTTGTCCTAACCCTTCTCACTTGCCTATTTTCATGCCCCTCTTTTAGTTGATCTTCACATTATTAAAATGTATAATTTATAATTTATAATAACCCTACAAAGCTAACACCACCACTCACCCCAAGAAGTATGGAAGATGAAAGCCATAGCAATTTGCCAAATGGGTTCACCACAGAAAGCCCTGAAAGCCCTTGCTTAAAGAACAACAATAACCACAACAACAACAACAACAATAGTAGCAGCAATAACAACAACAAAGAACAAGATCGCTTTCTCCCCATAGCCAATGTTGGTAGAATCATGAAAAAAGTGATCCCAGCCAACGGGAAAATTTCCAAGGACGCCAAAGAGACCGTTCAAGAATGCGTATCGGAGTTCATTAGCTTTGTCACCGGAGAAGCCTCCGACAAATGCCAAAGAGAAAAAAGAAAGACCATCAATGGTGATGATATCATTTGGGCCATCACAACCCTAGGGTTTGAGGATTATGTGGAACCATTAAAATCCTATCTCCAAAAATATAGAGACATAGAAGGAGAAAAGCTTAATGTTCCAAAGCAACAACGTTCTGAACAAAGGCTACACCATCAGCATCAGCATCAGCATCAACAACACCATCACCATAACCAAGATGAAACTAATCAAACACTAAATAGTGTATATACTTCTGCAAATCTCATTTCTCATCAACCTCCTTATGTAGCCACGGATCAACCATTTTCATTGCCGTTTTCACCAAATTCAATTCAGAAACAGTTACGACCTCAAGATCAGATTGATTCCGTGGGGCATTGGTACGAGTAAGACCAGTGCAAAATTCCAATACGCCTTTCATTTTTCACTAAGCTTTTAAGAATATAATGTAACGTTTATATATGTACTTAAACATATAATATATCACAATTTTGGCCTTTGCCTCAGTTTTAAAATAAAAAGTGTTTTGAGTCTTTTGTTTATATTTGTCCCATATTTGTTGTATAATATGATTGATTTCTGTTTTCGATCTATCTACACTACAACAAACAAGACTTTTTGCAACGGTAAAAAACCGTTACCGTAGTTTGTTTCTTTTTTTTCAGTGCAACACAGGCTTTTTGTCATCCCTGCAGCTTTCCAGATTTTGTATTGAACGTATGGCGTAGCTAGGATCTTCCAATCTTGAGCCTATCCTATGTTCAAACCAACCAAACCCACCCCCTATTTGAATAAGGCTGGAAAGAATGCCCGCCAAGTTCAGATAAGGGAATGCTTCCCCCAACCATTAAAGGAAAGGCTCGACGAAGGGAGATGCGGCGGGGGAAGGAAAACGCTTTCGAACAAACAAGGCTTTTTGCAACGGTAAAAAACCGTTACCGTAGATTGAAAAACTGTTTCCTAAACTTTAGGCAACACTTTGACAACGGTTTTTGACCTATGATATATATGGTCGTTGCCAATGCTCAAAGGTAACTGTTTTTTACCTAAGGCAATGGTAAACAAAACACCGTTGCCAAAGTTACTAGTATAGGCAATGGTTTTGAAAAAAAAAATTAAACAACGGTTTCAAACTGTTACTCGAGAAGCAACGGTTTTAAACCGTTCTTTTTCATGATACAACGGTTTAAAATCGTACCTAAATAGACAACGGTTTTAAACTGTTACAGTTTTATTATTCACAAAACCAACGGTTTTAAAGCATTGCCAGTAGTATCGTTTTTTGGCAACGGTTTTAACACCATTGTCTTTTGTAACTTTTGACAACGGTTTTTTATAATATATAATTCTTTATTTACAATAGTTTTCTCATGAATGAAAATAGTTCTAACTTTTTTTTTAATTTAGTGTCGATAAACAATCTAAACTATTTAAATCAAATTACTAAAAAAAATTAATTAAATATTTACCATCAAATTTGACTTAAAAAAATGGTTGTAAGATCCACAATCACAATATATCATCATTGCAAAATAACATAATACTAGTTTAGGTCATAACTACTTTTACTTGTATCATCATTTTTCAAAATACAAAAATACTATAGCCTAAGGGTGACAATTTTTTCATTTTTCTTCAACAAAGTTGGTGTGGTAACCCAGCTTGAGTGAACTCTCTTGGCTTTAATGGTAACTGCTCCACATAAAGAACTAGAAAGAATCTTAAATCTGATCTTTATCTGTATAAACATTTTTGACAAATTAAAAAACCTGAATAATAAGCATTAAAAAGACAAACACAAAGTTATGTACCAACCTTGTCTGGCGAATTTAAAGACAGTATATACTTCATGCTATATAAGTTCTGATTTGAACCCAATGAGCAAAGGCTAAGTTAGAAAAAACTCAAGTATATTAGTATCTTCCTTAATTATGAATTAAGAAAAAGAAAGAATGAAAAGGATGGGAGCAGAGACCATGTTCTTTGCTTGAGAAGCTAGAGTGCTTTGGTTGAAAGAACCTACACATGGAAGAATAAATCTCTTAGTTAAAATAAAAATGCATAAACTAAGAAGTTCCACACCAGGTGAGTTAATGAACCAAAAGAAATTGAGGTTAATTCACGTGATCCATCAATAACAACTAATAATAATACAATCTCACTAAACTAATTAGTATAGCATAATAAGCAATAATAAGTATATAGCTATGCTCCTCACAGTAATTACAACGAACTGAACTAGTATAGCATAATAAGCTAAGAGAAAATACGTAGTATTATATAGTTTCATTCGTTCAAGTATTTGTTAATAAGTATATAGCTATGCTCCTCACAATCGACTTAACCCTGCAGTTTTGGAGTAACTTGCAAATATAAGCATCAATGCCAACTAAAAAATCACAAACAAAATGTAAGATTTGAAGATAATTTGATACCACAAACAGATTTGTCAAATGTCAATACACAAACAATGCTCAAATATATCATGAAGACAAAATCATCCTTGCTGGTGGCCGTCTAACAGGTTCTCCTCTGGCAGCCTTCACTAGCAGAGGATCTGAAGACAAAATCACCACAAAAATCATGAATTTCTCTTGCTTAAATGAGTATAATCAAGAAAATGGAAGAGTAATCAAGAGAAAGAAATGCTTATAACAGTCTCCCAAATTTGAACAATATTACTCATTTTTGTAAAACATACAAATGAATGTTAATTGTTAACAGAACTTTTTCCCCTCTTTTTCCATGCCTTCAATTAATCAAATTCAACAATCTCCATCAATTGATTCATCTCAAAGACTAAAAAATACCTGAATTACCCTCTCCTAGAACCCTATAACAATTTGCACCACTATCTAAAGCAACAAATTTGTTAAAACTGAATGCTATTGGGAACCAACAACGTCACCTTTATTATCACACAAATAAAGTAGCTACATTACCACTTCGAAAAATAAATGAACTAAAAGAAAAATAAAAAAGAAAAAGAAGCTAAATTGAACAAAATGAAGAGCATAATGAGAAGAAAGAAAAAACTGTGGTATCGGAAGAAGAGGCAGAGCAAGTGACAGAGAAGTGCGGTTTTGGGTTGAAAGGGAGTGAAAGTGTAGCGTTTAAGGCATTAGAATGTGGAAACAAAGAAGAAGATTTCCATCCAACAAAACCAGTGAAAGTGTTAATGGAAGTAGAAGCCATTGTAGCGTTTAAGACATTAGAACGTTTGTTTGCTCAACTAAAAAATGACATTTTTTCTCTATTTTATTCTTCTCCTTTTATTTTTATTTCTTTCTTTCTTTCCTACCCGAATTCCTTCAATATTGTACCACACAAATCACCTTGTACTACTTGTAAAAGAAAAGAACAAATTGAGGTTGCAACTTGTACCTGAAAAGAGCTATTGAAGAGTAGCACAAGCTTCCTTCCACACTGGCCTTCCAAGGGATACAAACTTATTTAGATTAGGCTGTTTCAATTACAAACACAACATGGAAACCAATTATCGTCCTATGCAAAAATTTAGCCATATATTCGACCATTAAAAAAAATTTTCATCATCAGATTGCACAAGCAGCGGTAGATTCAAAGGAAAAAAAATGCACAAATTATTGTCCTATGCAATGAATATGAAAGTAAAAGAACTAAACCACAATGTCAAGCTACTAATAATAATGAATAACTGACCTTTGCCAATGATCAGACCAAGTTGCTTCAAGGTAAGTGATGAAAAGGTTCCAGTTTGGTGAAATTGAGTATGAGGGCAATTGGAAGAAAAATAAGAATATTAAAAAGTCCAAGAAATCCAAGCAACCCCTTACTAACATAACACTGTCTTTCTCAAAACAAACACTAAATAATAAGTTAAGGGACTAAATCAAAAGTCATATTTGAGCCATGTTCCATTTCTTTGAAAGAAGCTTATTCATGTAGAAACTTAACTATAACAGTAGGGCTCTACCTTGTTAACAAATTAATAGAAGCTTAACAATACAGTAGGACTTTTTGTTATACAAATATTGAGTGTAGATGATAAATAAAATAATTTGGATCAAGAATGTTAGAGTATTGCAATGGTTAGGTTCCTTCTACACTTCTACTCTGTAAAATTCTTCAAATCAAAATAGAAATCAAATCAATTAAACTCACAAAATAAGAGACATTTGAGTTACCTAAACAGAGGTTGAGCCACAATGAGGAGGCAGAGAACCAGTGACAGGGGATTCAGAAGCAGCGATGTCTAGAGGGATGACGGCGTTACAGTAGTGTCATTATCCATAGATTTTATATGCAAACCTACTAAACAGCCATTGGATAGAGATAAACAAAGATGCAAAACATAAACATAAACAATAGAATTATCAAAATCCAGTCTTTTAAGAAAACAAGACTTTTTAGCTCCCACCCAAACAATACAGATCACAGTATGTGTTAAAAATTGCAACTGTCCAACATTATATAAATTTACTTGTATTGCTACCCGAACAGACACAACCACACACTGGTTGGCAATAGAGTTGCCTTAGTTATCCCAAAAGAAAATTTATGTACTAAAAAATGGATAAGCAATTAAGCACAATAGAAAGAAGGAAACTATTACTAACAGATTACATTTGTTTTCAATAATTAATTAGAGTAATGAACCACTTAACTGTATTCATGGAATTGATTCAGTTGACTCTAATAAGATTTTCTCACTATTGAGTTCGTTAAAAATTATGCTTCTTTTATGTAAGAGTAGAAAAACCTGTTAGAACCAACTGAACCAATCTCATGAACACGATTAAGCTATTGAATACTTCAATTAATTAAAAACAAATTTAAAGTCACATCCTCCTGTACAAAGAAACTCAGAACAACATTCAAACCAGAACAGAAACTCAGTCAACATTCAGCACCTTTCTGGCTCATGTTCACAAACATCACCACTTTCAGAGAATACCCAACAACCAATCAAGCCCTAATTAAGCAACAGAAAATACCACAGAAAATACCCAACAGCCAATCAAGCCCTAACTAAGCAATAGAAAATCAGAGAAGAAGAACATTTACCACAGATGACAATCTAAAAACGGCCGATGCAGTGAAGCAACAGCAGCAAAGCAGAAACAGCGAAGCAGAACAGGGGAGAAGCAGCGAAGCAGAAGATGCAAGGACGCCGCGGAGAACGGAGAAGCACTGAAGCCGCAGAGAGGGGAGAAGCAGCAACGCCGCGAAGAGGAGAGACTCAGCGACGCCAGGAAGGAGGAGGCAGCGACGATTTTGGGAAGGATGCATCGACGATGATGGCGCGACGATGGTGAGTTTCGATTTAGGGCTTCCTGTTGACTTACGATGATGGTGCGATTTCGGGCTTCCTGGTGAACTGCGATTCGATGACGTCTCTGATATTGAAGACGTGGGTTAGGGCGGTGGAGGGAGCAAGAGTAGCATTCTTTGCCCTTGGTTTCGAAGAGAAGAGGAAGAGCGCGCGTCTGTTCTGCTTTTTTATATGCTTAGTGTGAAAATAAACAATAGATATATAATATATTTATTCTAAAATTATTTTAATTTTATTTTTTTATATTAATATTTGTTATAAATATAATAAAAATAAATAATATTTATTATAATTTTTTTAACGTTATGTTTTCAAAATATAATATTTTTTATATATCTATAATAATAATAATATATAATATTTATTATAAATTTATTTTAATTTTAATTTTTTAAAATAATATTTGTTATTTATTTATAATAATAATTTTTGAGTATTTTATAAATTCAGTATTTATAGAAAAAATAGTTTAAATTTATATAATTATCTAAAATTATTTTTATTGGTATTGTTTAATTTGTATAATTATTTAAATAATATTAAAAAATGGTTGTTTCATAAACAATTGTTGTAATGGTTATAAAACCGATTTTTAAAATAATCAAAGAAAACGGTTTTATTTTGTTACTATAGTGTAATGAAAAAACGTATTTCAAGAACAACATTGTAAAAATTGTTGTCTAAGACTATCTAATAGAACGGTTTTTAAAGTGTAGTATTTCGGCAACAGTTTTAATGCGTTTCTTTTGTACAATTCTTTAAAAAAAAACAGTTACTTAAAAATAATTCATGGTAATAGTTATAAAACCGTTCTTTAAAATAGTCAAAGATAACGATTTTAATTTGTTGCTATAAAATAATGACAAATTAAATTCAACAGTAACACTACAAAAAACCGTTGTCTAAAATTATCTAAGAGAACGGTTTTAAGATGTTGCAAAATTTGACGTTGCAAAAGGCCATATTTGTTGTAGTGCTACCTATTTGGGATATATATATTTTCCACTTCTAAAATTGGAAAAAGGAACACTAAAATATCTGCTTAATTAACTTGATATAAAAAAAAAATTGTGATTGTTGGATAAGAAAACTCTGGGAGTTAGTTGAATAATGATAGATGGATGAAAATGTAAAATGGTTACTTTATACTTTATTGTATGCATCATGCATGGTATTATAGTAACAATCAATATGAATGAACTTTAGCCAGCTTACTTCAAACGTGAGTAACATGCAACTATTCTCTATTTATAGGCTTAACCATCATTTTCAACATTGTAAACCAAAATATTTTATTAAGAAGCTAAAATACCTTCCAATTTATTTATTTATTGTGTGTCTAAGCTCGTCTTGATAACGTAGGTGCCTAATAATCTTTTATACATTCATAAAATTACAATTTTAATACTATTTTATTTATCACATCATCATACGTCAATTATTAATGTGAAAAAATTCTGGAATTTGAGACCTTAATTAATTCCAACTTAGATAGATTTTTCTTCTTGATGGCTTGTCTTGTTCTTAATAATTCTTGAGTAGTCACTGTGTGCGGTTCTTTTCAACATTTTTCTCCTATACATGTTTTCCTTCTTTATTATTGCTGCTTTGTCATTTATTAGCTTTGATTGCTGCTGTATATGTTTTTTTTTTCTTTTTTAATGAATTTCCAGATTCTTCCTCATCTTTTGACGGTGGGTTACCTACAAGTCAAATGCATTGTGCATATGACAAGCAACTATATTAGTTCCCAATTTAGTCCACCCAATAAATTTGTGCGTTTTGGTGTGAAGTCTTAATATCTAAAACAGTTTTTTTTTTTTTGGGAGTATGCAACAAAAACTAAAACATGCAGGAATATAACATCGAAAAACTACTATACAGCAGAATTTTTTAATAAAATCTGTTTGGGATCATTATTTAGTTGAATTTACATCGATTAAAAATAAACATTATTAATTTTTATTTTAACTAAACAATCAGCAGTAACATTAATTTTTCATCTAACTTAAATAAATAACATCTTTCAGTTTTTACTTAACAATTTCATAATCTTTTTGATAATATTCATATTATTATATATAATATAGTTGATAATATTATTCAACAAAAAATACACCACCATAAAATCAGTTTCACAAATTAGAGAATCATAATCAACTTCTCACATAATAAAAAAATCATTTTAGATTGTCAATAGCACATTCTTAAAAATTAAATCAAATAACAGACGTCCCAAACTACTTAACACTCAAATGCCATAATAATCACAGATAACGCATCCAAAATTTGCTACAAAAGAGTTTGGATGAACACTAACATCATAGTGACCTTAAAAACATTTTGAGGAGGTGGCTGCCACAAAAAAATTTGTACTGCATAATCCCAAAAATTTCTATCATTTTCACCTTTTTCAACTCATTCGCCAAGGCTCTCGTAAGGCAATAAATTTTTCTTCTAGACCATGGTTCATTCGAGTTGAAGAAATCATTACATTTATTCCGCCAAATCCACCAAATCCCAGCAACCATTACTTCCTCTTTATCATTAATAACGCTAGTAATCCAAGATCGAAAATTAGAAGCATTAGCACAATCAACAATAGAAGGATCTAAAGAATATCATACATCACGAGCAATGGAACAATTCCAAAGACAATATAACACATATTCAGAATCATTACTATATTTATTACAAAGGTCATTCACCGTTAAACTCTTTTTATGACGGAAGACATTAGCGAGAATAGCATCATAAAACGCAAGCCAAAAGAGGAATCTGACCTTTTTTCGAATGAAGCTTCCATGGCCACTTTCAATTTCTATCATCTCTCCATTGAAATTTCATATGCACAAGCCAATTGTACCCGTTTTTGGTAGTATATCCCTTCGAAGCAGCCATGATACGTGCTTCAAATATTCGTGATATGAAGAGTTCAAGCGTTATTTAGAATATATTAGTTTATATTTTTAGAATATTTTAATTTAATTTGATATATTTTAATTTTGTTTATTTAATTACTAAATTGGGCCTTATATTTGTGAACTTAGAATTTTCTATATTTTAACCAAATAAGAGGTTATAAATAGGGTTAAGTACTTTTTTCGTTCCTAAGGTCTGAGACCAAAATCAAAATCGTCTCCGACCTTTTTTTATTATTAAAATCATCCTCAACATTATAAAATCGTCATTTTCTACTTTAATTTTTTTTACCAAATTACCCTGAATAATTAATATAAATAATAAGAATAATATTAAAAAATAAAAACAAACCCTTCCCCCCTCCACCTGCACCCCCACTCCCGCATCTCTTCCCTTTCTTCTCTCCCCATCCCCTTCCTCATACCCCACATCCCACCCCCATCGGCTTCCCCAATCCCTCAAAGCTCAGCCTCATCGTTGCCTCTCCCATAACGTCACAAATGACACCCTCTACTTCTTAGAGCTTAGCCTCACCTCATGCTGGCCAAGCCTCCACTCTCTGACGACAACAAAAGGAAGTGTATAACCAAAGGAAAGTAGAAATACCAGAAGCAAAAGCGATCTTGGCCTCAGGAATGTTGAGTCATTCAACGAGAGATGCAATAGACTTGACAGACTCGACAGAGCATGAGGGTGGCACCGGAGATTGCGGCTTAGCTGATGATTCTGAAAACTCTTGTTTGATTCTGTTAGTTAGCCACGAGAACTCTAAACCCTCAGCCTTCAACACAAGTTTCAACGAATCCTGATTGTCTGTATATAAATAAATACATACAAAATTGAAAACAACCAGAAACAAAAAATGAAATTAAGAATGGATCTAAAGAGAGAGAGAGAGAATGAAAGAGCGTACTGGAAGGGGTGGAGAAGCAGAGAGTAAGGTAGGTGTATAAGTTGATAAAGGTGGAAACAGTAGTGGATCCATGAACAACAGCGTGTTCCCTTGAGAGTATTATCTTGCCTGGAGCTCTAGCTCTAACCTCTATGGATGATCTCTTCGTTTCCCTTTTCTGTGTTCTTTGGTTGTGACGTGAGTCAGTGAAAGGGGAAGAGATACGGAAGTGGGATGCAGGTGGGGGGTAAGGGTTATATTTTTTTTAATATTATTTTTATTATTTATATTATTAAGGGTAATTTGGTAAAAAAAATAAAATTAAAGTAGAAAGGACGATTTTATAACGTTTTATAACGTTGAGGATGATTTTAATAACAAAAAAGGTCGTGGACGATTTTGATTTTGGCCTTAGACCTTAAGGACGAAAAAAGTACTTAACCTTTATAAATACCTCATAAACTAGGGTAGTCGTAGTATAGAATGATTTAAAGGTTTGAAAATCCCATTTTGATTTCGTGATGAAACCATGGTGTGGACAATTGAGGTTGAGGAGTCCCTCTCTTGTTATATCGGGTAATTGAATAGAAGGTTGAGGAGTCCCTTCGATTCAATTCCCAAACTATGGCATTGACAAGTTAGGTTGAGGAGTCCCTTTCTTATTGTGTCAAGAAATTGGGTAGAAAGTAAAGTGATTATTCTTTTTGTAGTCAATTTCAATCTATCCTATTTGTTTTTATTTCAATTTCAATATATCTTTTTTTATTCAATTTGAATCCTTATCTTCTTGTTTATCCTTTTATTTATTTATCATTTGGTATCAGAACTCATGTATTAGATTAATTCTTATTAATCTATATTTGTTCTTCTTTTATCATAAAAAAAGAGTCCAGTGTCTGTTGCCTCTTTCTTTAAGTTCTTGTGTTTTTATTTCCATTTGCGTTTCATTATTGTTGATTTTATTGTTTAAAAAAAATAAAAAAAGCATACAGTGCAAAAAAAAAAAAGAAAAAAAATAAAAAAGAAATTATCTTCCTTGTAATTATTGTCCTTTTCATATACTATTTTTTCACCTACATGATTCGAGGACGAATCTTTTTGAAGAGGAGGAGAATGATACGTGTTTCAAATGTTCGTGATATGAAGAGTTCAAGTGTTATTTAGAAGATATTAGTTTATATTTTTAGAATATTTTAATTTAATTTGATATATTTTTATTTTATTTATTTAATTACTAAATTGGGCCTTATGTTTGTGGGTTTAAGGTTTTCTATATTTTAACCAAATAAGAGGTTATAAATACCTCATAAACTAGGGTAGTCGTAGTATAGAATGATTTAAAGGTTTGAAAATCTCATTTGGTTTCGTGGTGAAACCATGGTGTGGAAAATTGTGGTTGAGGAGTCACTCTCTTGTTGCATCGGAGAATTGAGTAGAAGGTTGAGGAGTCCATTCGATTTAATTCCCAAACTATGGCGTTGACAAGTTAGGTTGAAGAGTCCCTTTTTTGTTACGTCAAAAAATTGGGTAAAAAATAGAGTGATTCTCTTTGTACTCACTCAATTTCAATATATCCTATTTATTTCTATTTCAATTTCAATGTATCTTTTTTTTATTCAATTTGAATCCTTACCTTCTTGTTTTTCCTTTTATTTCTTTATTAAGCCAGTTTTCAAATCCAACCCGATTTATTCACGCTCCTTTCAGGAGGAAGAATAGTCCCTTAAAAAGGATTTAATATCCTCGGAAGTTGGGGTGGAGAAATTTTCGAAATTTCAAATCTCATCATGGTAAACATCATCCAACTTGAGCAATAAATCAGAAACAAGAACAAACGAGAGAGAATCTGCAAAAATACCTAAAGGACTCCAAGGATCATACCACAAAAATTGAAGAAAACTCCCTATTTGCCACCTAAGACCCTCTTTGATGGTCATATAGACTTTGAATATGTTTTTCCACACAAAAAGAATCATATTTAACCGATCCTTAATTCCGATTTTGCTTGAAGTATTTATGAAAAAGAAGTTGCACCCACAACCACTCTTTATCCTTCAACATTTGCTAATTCAATTTACCAACAAGCGTCACATTAGCATACTGCGAATCTCTAACTCCAAGCCCTCTTAGATTCTTGGGAGCCACCACAACTTTCTTCCACTTTACCAAAGGAAGATCTTTGCTATCTGCATTACCTTTCCACAAGGATTGATGTATCATGGAGTCAGTCTTGTCATGAGCATAAGAAGGAAAAAGGAAAGCTTGCATTTGATAGACCGAAATTGAAGATAGAATCGATTTTACCAAACATAATCTCCCAGCATGCGCCCTTTCTAACTAGTCAATCTAGCACAAATTTTCTTAATTACCTCTTGAATCGTCTTTCGGCAGCTCTATCATGATTAATATTCACCCAAATATCTTGTCAAGTGTTAAGTGAAGTGAATACTTGACACACCAGATAAAATATCATTCTTTCTCTGAGAAATATTTTTAGAACATTGAGCTTTCGACTTAGATAAATTCACCTTAAGCCAAACGCCTTTATAAAGATGTCGATAGCTCTCATAACTATTTCAATTTGATTCTTAGTGGCCTTACAAAAGAGAAGCAAATTGTCAACAAACATAAGATGAGAGACTCTAGGCCCTCCTTTAGAAACAGCCACCGAAATCCAAGAACCACTAGAGACAAGGTGAGAAATAAGGCAAGTAAGCATTTCCATGCAAATAACAAAAAGGTATGGCGACATTGGATCTCCTTATCTCAGACCCCTGAGAGGCTCAAAATTTTGAAGCCTTTCCCCATTCCATCGAATGGACAAGGAAGAAGAGCACACACAATACATAATAAGTCTGGCATCTGTAGTTGGGAATTCAAAACTCTTCAACGAATGCTCCAAAAAACGCAAATTAACTCTATCGTAAGCCTTCTCAAGATCAATCTTAAAAGCAATTGTTCTTGTTTTGGACTTTGTCTTCCGCATAAAATAAAAAATTTCTTATGTAATAATAATGCTCTTACTAGTTTCTCTTTCAAGAATAATTCTGCCTTGCAACGGACCAATCATCACCTCAGAAAAAAATAGACGAAATCGATTCACCGGAACCTTAATGACAATTTTATAGATAACACTGTATAAGCTAATCGACTTAAAATCCTTCGTATTCGTTGGATTATCCACCTTTGCAATAAGAACAATCAAAATCTCAAAAATGATCATTGATACAACCTCCTATAAAAGCTTGCCTCACAATTTTTTACACATCGATCCCCACTGTATCCCAATATCTTAAAACAGTTTATTCTATAAGAATAATGTTAAGAAATCAATATTAATTACTGTTTATTTCAATTAATATTATAATAAATTATTAAATAAATTAAATATAACATGTATTTTTTTGTTAAATTTAGCTTTTATTTTTTTAATTTTAATTAAATTTCAAATATTTTATTTTTAAAAATTTTAAATATCTTTTTATATTAAATATTAACTATAATGCTCATTACGTAATGTTGGCTCCTTAAGTTCTCTAAATCTAAAATTGGCTTTATAAATTAAAAAGATTTAGAAGTTTGTTGCAACAACCCTAACTTCAGCGACCTCGTAGAGACGAAAGGGTGGAACCACGTAATCTTATGGGCGCACCGCTGTAATAACTTCTCAAAATCCCGTTGTTGCTTTAATTTCTCCATTAATCCTTTGCTTCTTTGAGGAAAGTAGAGCAAGAAATATGGAGGAGCTTTAGTAGCCTTACTGTATTGGATATTTGGAAGGTTCTTCTTCTATTTACTGTCTTGGACCGTCATCATTCTTTAGCTCATTATCAATTTGTTATCTATTTCTATCTGTTTATTTGGATTTGGGACAAGAGGAGATATAGATGCTGGGTTGATGGTTACATGAAAATAATTGATGGTTATGTGAATTTGAACTTTGAAGCTGCTAGTCATTCATGGAGTCCTCCCACAGTTTCTCTTGCAAGGCCGATAAAAAAAATTATTAAGAGTCTTAATTTATTTTTTAATATTTAAATAAATAAAATTTTAAATATATATTATTTTTCAAGATATTGACAAATAATAAATTAATATTTTTTAAATTATAAAACAAGTTAAGATTTTCAACTAGACAACATAATTTATTATTTTTAGTTAATAATTAATTAACAATGTTTAAAAATATTAGTTAAAAATATGATAATAGATTGCTAAGCTAAAAATGTTAGATTGGTGGTTAAATTGTATCTGGTGGGCACTATAGTAATTCCATCTATAGGGTAAAATTCACAAATATTTATAGAAATTGTTCATCTTCATCCTCCTTTCTCTTGTCTTTAATATAATCATCAATCATCCAGAAATTAAAAGACATCGTATTGCAGTTATGGTAAAGGAGATCCTTTCTTCCTTTCTCGTGATTGCTCCAACATGTGCTTGTTGATGGCATGAAGAAGGAACATGGCGGTGACGCTATGGTCAAAAATTGGAACTCGCGGTAGTGGAAAAAATGCGGAGGAACTTGGTTACATAGGTGTAGCTATTAAGAGTGGCATATCCACTTAAATAAATCTTTTGAAGTTGGAAAATAAAACCAGCGTCTAACCTTCATTATACCTGGTCAAAATCTTGAGCATGGAAATTAAACGAACCTTAATTTGATTGTGATATTTCATGGGGAAATAAGATTATTTTGAGAAGTCATGATGAAAATTTTCAAAATGCAAAATATAGCGTGCATTAAGAACCTCGAAACTTGTTCGTTGGACCAAATCCCATGCCAACTATATTATAGAAAAGTTTTAATGTTATCTTTTATAGAGTAATTTTTCACTGGAGAAGATCCATTCCCAAAACGGAAATGGATCCTCTCCAGTTTTTTGAACACTTGACAGAATACAGTGTAATCTTTTATCTTTGATTCTCTAAGTGGGATCAGAAATAAATAAGAGAAAGAGAGTATGATGAATGGTTAGATTAAACACTGCACATCATCCAGTTCTTTTTTCACTGGAGAAGATCCATTCCCAGAGTATAACAATATTTACTCCGTGAAATTAAAAAGCAGGCAACAATAAATGTCACGCCAATTTTAATTTTAATATATTTTGAAAGTAAAACTCAACTAATCAAATTATTCTAGCATGCATGCATAGTTGCAATAATCCCAATCCCTATGAGTAGTGAATCTTATTTGTAGTTTTTTAATTTATTTCTACCAGATAGGTATTGAATTTGGCTGCGTAATTGTTTGCTTTTTATGAAATGGTCCCCACTCTCATAACCCGTGGGTACCATCAATGTCTTTTGGGACCAGCCACCTTACTGCAGCAACAATAACTAGGCAACTCTTTGACATATTATTTTTACTCAATACATGTTATTTTAGTTTTATCTTATCTTTATAGTACAAAAACAACAGATAGAACAAAATATCATTTAAGCTTTAACCATTATACAGCAATTAATCACACTCATGAGTACTTTTTGAGTTATTCCTTCACAAAATAAAGAATATTATAAAAAGTCAATTATCAAAATAATTTTTTTATATATTTTTTATATATTATTTATATAAATTTAATAATTTTTTATATTCAAATATATATATAATTAAGTATATACATATAATTTATAATAATTATAAAAAACTAGAAAACAACTTGATCACAAAAATAACTACAACCACAGTTATATATAGAGAGAGATAGAGTTGATGAGAAATAAAATAAAAATTTTATAATAGGACGACTTGTGTACACCAGATATTTATTTTAATTATAATAACAAAACATAGTCCACAAAATTATTAAACATACTTATTGCTGGCAAAACATTATATTCTCCCATTTAATAGTTACTACGTACTAAGTTGGTGACACCAGATTATTACACATAGATTATGATGGCAATGAAGCTAGTAATTAGAAGGCTTGCCAGCAATGAACCATGGGATGAAACCTTGGAGAGTCGAGACATCAGCTCTATAATGTTTTTGTGTGAATTCATACAAATCAGACCATGTGAAATCTGGGTACTTCCTTTCTTCATCGCTGCTACATAGCTTTTTTGTTGGTTTCACTGTTTTGTCTTCTTTTGGGTTCACAAAATAAACCAATGACTTCCTCTCCACCTCCCTGTTTACCAATGCCCTGTGTAGACAACTCTTGTATTTCCCATTTGACAATGCCTACTCACACAATCCAATAATACATTATCAATTTATTCATTTATATATATATATATATATGAAATTAAAAGAGTGCATATTATTATTTTTTCATTTATTGCTTTGCGACAAATGCATGCATTCGGTGCTTGTCTCATCACAAGTCATTTCACTTGCATCTGATAAATGAAGACATTATCTATACCAAAAGATAAAAGTAAAGGGAAGCCAAAAAGAAAAAAACCTATTGGATGTTCTAGTTTTAACTGGTTTTCCAAATTTAGAAGTTACCATATATGTAGGAACAACAAATAAATATAAAAAATATTTATTGCTGAAATTTAAAACATATTTCATTTGTATTTCTACGATGAGAAAGTAATTTTTAAATCAATTTTAGTATTAATAAAATGGCTTTTTATTAATACTAAATATTTCTTAAAAAAATTAATTGCATGCATGTAATTAAGCATAGCCTATGAGCGACTACATTATTGAGTCCTCTTACTCAAACATATAGTACTCTGCAACCTACAGAATAATAGAGATTGACCGTGTTATTGTTATAATTATGATACTATAATGAGGTAATAACAAAAAAAAATGATGAAATTAATAAAGTAACATACCATAAAAGTGTCACCAATATTAATGACAAATGCATCAGGTCTTGGTCGAACAGCAAACCATTTGTTATCAAGATAAACTTCTAAGCCACCAACTTGGTCTTGATGAAGAACAGTCAATGAAGTTGGATCACTGTGCGGACCGGTACCAAGTGTGAGGCTTGAGTTGTTGCAAGGAGGGTAAGAGTTGCACCTCATTATTGACTCACCATCTTCAAAAAATGTCTTAAAATACAAACGATCAAGGCCAAGACTAATGGCCAAAAGCTCCATGATTGCAAAAGACAACTCCTTCATTGCGTCACAGTATTTCTGATACACGATCCTATGCCAAAATGAGATGCAATTAACATTATTTAAGAAATAGTATTCCTTGAATAATCTAGATAATACTCTTGTTGCTAGAGAGGCTATAATGAATTATTGGTCTCTTTAACGTGTATTGTATTGGATTCGAAGAGACAAAGATGACATCATTGATTTAAAAACAACTGAAGTTGGGTTGTCTTTATAGTTTTGTACACTTTCTTTTTTGCGGGTCCTCTCGACAAAACTAGGATAATATGGTTTTTTTTAAGCCCAAGTTAATTTAAATAATCTACATCAACTAAGTCTGACCTAAGTTGTAAATTAAACGGGCTTAATTTAAATAATCTTTCATGTCTTTTGGTTTCCATTAAAAGATAGATATTTACCAAAATTCTCTTAATTATTTTTTTACATCTTCTTAATTAATTATCTATTGTGTGAAAACTAAAATTAATATAAAATATATCTGTTGCTATACACATCATAGTTTGGTATGCTAAATCTTTATCCTTAGCATATACTATAGTTTTGTTTGTTAAGACCAAATTAAAAAATAACTTTAATTAATTAATTAACCAGATAATTAGACTTTATTTAAAAAGACAAATGATAGAGAATATTAGAGATCCAATAATTTTACTATAAAAAATGAAAAAATAAATAGTATTAATTTAAACACATAAAAAAACATATTTAATAACATAATATATTTTTATATTTAATGGACATCAAATACATAAATAATATATTTTTATATTGAGATTTTAATCACATTTCCAATAGTGATAATGAAAAAATGCTGTAAATAACTATATTATATATATATAATAAATTATGCTATGTATATATTAAAATTAGTTACTAAAATTAGTAGCTAATATAAAACTATACATATATTTATTTATAAATATATTGGTAATTATTTTAATAATTATTTTAATAATTATTTCAGTATATAAATAGTATTTTTAAAAAATAATTTTAAAATTTTTTTATTATTATTAATTTTAAAAAATTTTAAAATAATTAAACCGATTAATGCAAAACTTATTATTATTATTATGCATGGATTAAGAAATTATATACAAGAGAGCATACCCAGAGTGACGAAGATCCTGACCGAAGAGAGAAGTGAAGTAGTGAAGAATTTGCGAATGAGAATGATCGATGTGAGCATATTTGAAAGAGAAGCACTCCTTCCATGGCAACTTGCTTGAATATCTATCTGCATGTGCTCCGGAGTAGCCGGACACAGCACCTGGCTGCCTTCGAGCGGCTAGTTTCCTCTCCAGAGGAAGCCCAAATATGGTGTCAACCTCTTGGTAAGCGGCATCGATCAACTCTTGATCGACGCCATGGTTAGTTACTTGGAAGAAACCGTGCTTGACACAAGCCTCCCTCACGAGCTGGGCTGCGTGAGCTATGGCCGTGTGGTCCTCGCTCTTGAGGACTGACAAGTCGACGAGAGGCTCGTTGAGCTCCCCGTCTGCAGTGATAATTAAGTCGTTGGATGGCCAGAGGAATTCTTTGGGGATTTGTGACGCATTTCGCATCATGTTTGAATCGAAAATAAGAGTTCCATTTTCGTCTTTTAGAACCTTGGGTGACTGAGTGTGTCCGATGGTTGGCGTTGCTGATTCCATTGGGTTGGGAATTAGGAATTGAAACTCGGAAAGAGGAGTAAAAGATTAGAAAGAGAAAACGATAGATGTAGGAATTGCAGAAAGGAGTCTATAAACACACGTATATATAGAGATATTCCAGCGGAAGATAATTCTTTCCTTTTACTATATAGGAATTAATTTTTAACGAGTGAATAATTTTATTTATTTTAGATTTTACAAAGTATTATGTAAATATTGATGAGACTATATATTATAAAATTTTATTTATGGGATTATATTTCATAAAATTTTATTTAAAATTTAATATGAGATTTTTTACTTTAATATTTATTTTATTTCAATTTAAATTTTAATTATTTTTTAATTCTTTCTAAAGTTTAAAAAAATTTGTGAATGAGAAAATTAAAAATTTTGTACATTTGGATTTAAGAAAAGGACTTACGTTAAATTGATCTAGATGTACTTTTTTACCAAATGAATATGAAGATAATAAAAAAATAAAGTAATAAAATATAAGAGTACAATTGAGTACATCTAATTGATTTAAGTATATTTTGATTGATTTTTTATTGCAACGTTACAATAATAATAATTTAATAAATTATACAAATAGTAATATATCACTTTTTTTTTCAAAATAATTCAGTCTCTAGTAATTCAAAAATAAAATTTAATAAAAATTTTAATTTTAAATTATTTCAATGTAAAAGTCAAAAATAATATTTAAAATTGATTCATTCGCGTTGTTCTCTTATAATTTATAATTTAATGTGGATAATTAAAGTTTTATTATTTAAAATAAATAAAAAATTTAAAAAAATAGTTAATAGTAGTAAAAAAAAATTTCTAGTTTCACTTTTTCTGTATATGTCTTTTTCTTTTTTATTGATATTCTTTCATCTCTAACGTTTTATATTTTTAAAGATTTGAAATTTTATATTTTAAGTGTACATCATTATTATTAATAAATTATTTTAAATTTTATGGTAATAAATATGTCAAAAACAATAATTTTTTTATTTTTTTGATAAAAATTATTTTATAATTTTAATAAGTCCAAAACACAAATTAATTAAAAGAAAATCTATAAGCCAATTTTTCATAATCAACTCTAATAAAATCTTTTTAAAAAAATTTTTTACACTTATTCTCTCATTTGTATTTATCAAAATTTGGCTTTAATTTTAAACACATATTATTAATTAGTCTTGTGACTTTCAATAAAATCATCTTATTTTTAGAGATTTTTTTGGGATGTGATTTTAGATTTTTTTGAAATGATATTATAAATAATTAATTCTATCTCTTTACACTATTAATTAAACTCTTTTCCAACTTTGTAACTTTTTTTTTCAACCCTAACTATTTACTATAGAAATCTACACTAATTCCAAAGAAATGAGTGAGTCTGTGCGAAATTATAATTACTCTGGTTATTTACTATTATACCAGAATTATAATATAAAATGAAGGTTGTTTCCTGGCATTTCTTAAAATTAAAGGGAAAGTTAATAGCACGCTTATCATAAAGTTTTAAGAGAAGGATAAATCAAATACTTTTGCTAACATTATGATCTATCCGGTTTATATAAAAATTAATTTGAATAAAATAAAATCTTAAAACATCAATAATGTATTTAAATAATATTTTGGGTGATCTTTTGATTCTTCCGTTTTATATTAAGTGCCTTTTTATTTTTGTTATACAAATTAAGTATTATTTTTTAATTTCAACAAAAATTGTTAATTAGTTTTTATTTATTATATATCATCTATTATTTCAAAAAGGAGTAGTAAATTGTTAGCTACCATGTGCTCCGATCTAAACCAAAGAATACATATTAAAGGTAATATTTATAAAAAAAAAATAATTTTGTATTTAGATAAAGACTCAACTTTGTATTTTTTAATAAAAATTTTTATAATAACTTCAACTTGTATTGGACATGTGTTAGTTAAATTCAATAGTTAAATTTAAAAGGAAAATGTAGATAAGTTTGTGCTTTAAAAAAAATAAATAAAAGAAGAAAACAAGCAAATTTTTGCTCTTTTTTTTTAATAGGCTAAGAAGTGATTTGTTTTTACCAAAAAAAAGTGAACATTTATTATTAGTAGTATTTATAATCATCAATATTTTATAAATTTTTAAGAAGACAATCTAATGTTTTACTATTAAATAAATAAATTAAACTAATATATATTCACAAAAACACATTATATAATATTACCTTAGCTTCAATTAAATATAAAATATTTTTATTTAAATACTGAATATTATTTTTAACTATTAATATTATTATCTTTTTAACTAAAAATATTTAGAATATTAATTTATTATTTAGAATATTACTTAACACATATTATTAAGATGTAAAATCACTACTTAGTTAGTTATTTAGAAATAATTATATAATATAATTTCTTTTATCCAAATAAGTACTACCACGGTCATAATTTCATTAAAAAATATTTATAAATTTGTCATATTCAAATATTTCACTTTTTCACATACAAACTATTTTCTTGTTTTTGTTCTTACTTCTAAAGAAATATTTTTATTAACAGCAAAAAAATAAATTTATAGAAATATTTAAAAAAAATATAGATATTGTGTTATTGTAAATGTTAAGAAGAGAGCCAAGGGCTAGGACAAGTAGAGACACCTATTAAATTGCTTTGGTCTCTTTCTGATTCTGAAGACAAATATTGAAGATAAAGATTTCTTTGCAGCAAGCAGTATACTCAATCCATTGTTTCTCCTTTTTTGTTGTCTCATCTATGCATTAGAGTTAAATTGTATATTCCTCAAGGGTCCCATTTCAGATTCTTATCTATACAATAGTTGTTAACCTGTTATTACTTATTCTATCTCCATCCTAAATGTATTAATTTTTTAAAATGACAAATGGTTTAGAATGGAAAACGTAAAAGGTATTCTTATTATTTTATAAATTAAGAAATAAAAAATGTTTGACAATAAAAAAAATTAATAAAAAATAGTTAGAACTTATTTTATTTAATATTTATTAATTAATATAAATATTAAATAAAATAAATTATAATTATTTTTATTTATCTAGTATTATAAAAAAATATAAAAAAAATTGTTAATGGATAAAATTTTGAATGAATTTCACTCTACTAATAAACACGTTAAATGAATTGGTAAATTACAAGTCCCTGAATATTACAACTCCCAATTAATCAACACTCTTCAAATAATCTAATCCCAATAAGTTTCTATTTCCACAGTTGAGAGTAATGTTTTTTTAATGGTTTTTCTCTAAATTCCGTTGATAAGATACACTCGAATGAATCGTTTTCAGTTTAAAATTCAATAGATATCGTAAATTAATTTCGTTGATGTGAATGATAGTGACATTTAGATGAGCATGGCACAGACGTAGAGATGGGACTTGGGAGTAACAAACTAATAATGATCTTCATTCCCCATATATGACTACTACTAACGGCGCATTAAACCCAAATTTGACCAAATTCAATTTCCAGATTCCAATTTGCTTCGTTTTAACTAGGGAGGGGTTTTAAAAGCAGGTCTATTTTGATTCGAACCAAAAGCGGTTTCAAATAAATTAAATTAAATTGAATTAATTCAATGCAATAATTATATGTAAATTTGTTTTATTTTGATAATTTTTAATGAATAATAAAAAAAATAAAAAATAAAATTTTTTTATACTCTTTATATATTCTTATTATAATTAATAACCATTAACATTAAATTAATAAAAAAATAATCTAAATAATAGTAGCTATAAATTTATAAATTTTATATATTAAAATAATAAAATTTTATTTTTAAAATTTAAATTTTATTTGTTATATTGTATTCTAATAAAAATAAATTATTTTAAAATAAAATTAAATAATATCATATAATATAAAAATATTAATTAAAATATAAAAATATAATATAATATTATTAATTTTACTTTAAAAAATATTTTTATAATAAAAAGCAATTTAGATAGAGAGATTGAAACTTAATTCGAACTCAATCCAAAAATAACAATCAATAAAAATAACACATTCGAATGCAATAAAATACATCTAGAATTCGGACCAGATCTTAAACATTCTTAATTTTAATAATAAGACATTGGGTTTAGCTATGTGCGATAAGAGCACAAATTAAAGTTATTATAGGTAAAAAAAATTAATTTTTTATTTTAATAAATATATAATAATTATATTAAAAATTAAATTTTACATATTTTTAAAATATTCTTTTATTAATAATTTTAATATATAGCTTTTATTAATAATTTTTTAATTGTTTGGTGGAAAGGAAGTAAAAAAAAAAAGAAATTAAATAAATTTTTATTTTTTTAGATATATTTAAATGAATGAAAAATAAAAAAAATGTTATGAAAAAATAATTTTATTTTTATATGATAAAATATATTAAATAAAGGATAATATTAAAATAAGATGACAAGTCAAATTTTTCATTATTTTTTCATCTAACGTTAGAGAAAAAATTTTTTTTATAGGTTCTACTAATTCTTTTATACTTTAATTTTTTCATTTTAATTTTTCTCTTCGATTAATTATTTTTTTCCGTTTTTTTTTTATTTTTTTCCTTTTATTTTTCTCTTAGACAAACAAAAAGAGAATAAATTCTCTCAATATTATTCTCCTCCATTCTTTAATTTGGTGCTATTACTATCTTTTTTTCTTTTAATTTAAAATTAAAAGTATGAATACGAATTTTGTTAATAAATACTTTAAAATTTTAGTCAAGTTTTTTTATTTAACACTGATTTTTAACTTCTTATCATTTTAGATAAAAGGTAACTCATGACCTCATGGTTGGTCCTCATACAATAAGGAGATGAACTCAAAACAATGTAATTTCATGATATATATACTTTTTTAAATATGTACTCATATATGATCTTTAACTTAGTATTTTTCGTAATTCATATTAACTTAAACATCAAAATTTTTTTAACTACACTTCTACTATAGGGATAACAAATTCAAACATTAGAAACTCATAATAAGATATCACAGCAATTTCATGTCTTCAGCTTACTTTTTCTATAAATTTTTTTTACGTAACTCTCAACTCAAAAGGTCATAAATTACATATATACATGCCAATTATAAAATTTTAATAATGAATATACAAGTTTTTAAATTTTAATGTATTTATTAAAATAAAAATTCAATTTTTTTTATTATTAATAATAATTTGAATATGTATCTTTAAAATAGATGATAGCTAAACCCATATACCCGCTATGAAAATATTCAGATTTCAAATTTTTTCGTCATTTATTTTCTATTTTTGTTACGGTCCGGCCCAGGCAACTCGCGGGTCGACCCGACTCATTGAGTACCCGACCCGAACGGTCGGCCATGCGTGATCCACTATGCGACCCGAACACGCGTCCTTGACAGCTCTCCATAGCAGCTGCAAGGAAGCTTCGAGGAAAGTGGGCCTGTCTTTGCAGGGCCCACCTCTGACACGGTATAAATGGGGAATGACCTGCCCTTCCCCCAAGGTACGTCACCTTTCCTCCTATCATTTTCCCCGCCTGCACACTATCTGACTAGGGCGTCGGAGTGTCTTTGCAGGTGGCACCCCCCTTTTTCCTTTCACAACGGGAGCTCGTCCACACGGTGAATCCGAACCCAGTACGACTGCAATCGAGGCGTCCTCACCCCTTCCAATCACCAACCGACCTGTCCGGCCACCGACGACCGAACATTGGCGCCGTCTGTGGGGACGCCTTGATGGACGTTGTGCCGGGTCCCGGAGACCAAGGCCGAGGAGCCGGAGCAGAAGGGGCGGCCTCTGTCGCCTCACTAAGAGGACGACGAAGGTCCCCCCGACAACACACTGAACAGCACACAAGGACGCGACCCTTTGGAGGAACAGGCGACGACAGCGCCATAATAATGCAAGAGTTACGTCACAGGGTCCAGAACCTGGAACGACAACTGGCCGAACAGGAGCGCGACGGGCGAACCACCGATCCCAGTTACACACCATCCCATGAAAGCCAAGAGAGGGACTCCCACCGAAGCCGACTACGACGCGCCTCCGCATCCCGAACGGAAGCGAAAAGCACGCGTGAAGAGTCCCCGATTCCAAGAAGACGACATGACACGATCATCTACTCCCGAGGTAGGGAAACGCGCCGCACAGCACGAGATCGCGAGGACGAGGAAGGGAGGTCCGAGAAGACACGACAACCCGTGATAATGGGCGCTACCCCATTCCACCGATCCATTCTAGAAGTCCGGTTGCCGAAGCACTTCGACAAACCAACGGACATGAGGTATGATGGAACTCAGGACCCCCTAGAACACCTCACGGCCTTCGAAGCGAGGATGAATCTAGAGGGAGTAGGGGACGAGGTGAGGTGCCGAGCCTTCCCGGTAACCTTAGCGGGACCCGCGATCAGATGGTTCAACGGCCTACCGCAGGGGTCCATCCACGGGTTCTCGGACATCAGTCGTGCATTCCTGGCCCAGTTAACAACACGAATAGCAAAGGCAAAGCACCCGATCAACCTTCTGGGGGTAACCCAGAGACAGGGAGAGTCGACTAGAAAATACCTGGACCGGTTCAACGACGAATGCTTGGAAATTGACGGCCTAACCGATTCGGTGGCCAGCCTTTGCCTGACGAACGGCCTCCTCAACGAAAACTTTCGAAAACACCTTACCACAAAGCCAGTTTGGACGATGCACGAGATCCAGACGGTAGCAAAAGAGTATATAAACGACGAGAAAGTCAGCCGAGTCGTGGCTGCCAATAAACGGCAGTCCGGCTACAACCAATTTCGGCAACAGGGTAACGGAGAAAGACTGAAGGAACAAACCAGGGAGGAAGCGCCAAGCAAGACACCCAGGTCATTCCCCCAGATCGGAAAATTCGCCAACTACACCTCGCTCACTCTCCCCATCATGGAAGTTTATCAACAAATAGCCGAGAAGGGGATCCTGCCGAAGCCCCGACCACTCAAGGACCGTACGGGAGGAAACAAGAACTTCTATTGTGACTACCACAAGGGTTACGGTCACCAAACGCAGGACTGCTTTGACCTGAAGGATGCATTAGAACAAGCGATAAGGGAAGGCAAACTAGCAGCGTTCTCTCATCTTATCAAAGAACCGAGGAGACGCTATCGCGACCAAGATGAAAAAGGCAAAACCCGTTCGGCAAAGCGGCGACAAGAGCCAGAAGATAGAGACCACGACCTCACTGTGGTAAACGTGGTGACAGCCAAAAACACCGCGCCAAAATCCCGATCGGCGCACAAGAAAGATGCAAAGGTCTTGGCGGTCTCCTCCTCGTTGGTGCGAAACTATAAAAAGCCTCCATCCATTTCTTTCGGCCCGGAAGACCAATGGTTCGACGACGCCCCGAAAAATCCTCCCATGGTCATTACGGCCAGAGTGGGAACCGGCCTCGTCAAGCGCATCCTTGTCGACACAGGGGCTGATTCAAACATCATGTTCCGCAACGTATTTGACGCACTGGGGCTAAGGGACGCCGATCTGACGACTCACCAATACGGGGTCATCGGATTGGGCGACCACTTCATCAAACCTGACGGAGTAATATCCCTACCGATCTCAGTAGGACAAACTCAAGGTCGAAGGTCGGCAATGGCCGAGTTCGTGATCCTCCGAGATTCCACCGCCTACAATATCATCTTGGGAAGGAAGACGATAAACGACGTTGAAGCGATAATCAATACAAAGCTGCTAGTCATGAAGTTCGTTACCGATGATAGATCTATAGGGTCCATAAGAGGGGATCTCGAGACGGCGGTCGCCTGCGACAACGCCAGCCTCTCCCTAAGGAAGAAATCAAAAGAGGCGTCCGGCGTGTTCCTAGCTGACCTGGACGCCAGAGTAGACGACAAGCCTAGACCGGAACCGGAAGGGGACCTGGAAAAATTCATGATCGGCGACACGGAGGAGAAATTCACGTTCATCAACAAGAACCTCCCACATGAGTTAAAGGAGCCCTTGGTCGAAATGATAAGGGCCAATAGGGATTTGTTTGCCTGGACGCCTGCCGACATGTCGGGCATAGACCCAAAAATCATGTCACACCATCTGGCCGTCAGATCGGAAGCACGCCCGGTAGCACAACAGAGGAGAAAAATGTCGACAGAGAGGGCAGAGGAGGTGGCCAGGCAGACGGCCAGCCTCCTAGAAGCAGGTTTCATACGAGAAGTAGACTACTCGACGTGGCTCTCGAATGTAGTTCTAGTGAAAAAGCACAACGGCAAGTGGAGAATGTGTGTGGACTACTCTGACCTTAACAAGGCATGCCCTAAGGATTGTTTCCCCCTCCCTAACATAGACGCGCTCGTCGACGCTGCGGCGGGCTACCATTACTTAAGCTTCATGGACGCCTACTCCGGTTACAACCAAATACCGATGCACCGTCCAGACGAAGACAAGACGGCGTTCATAACGCTGGGGGGAACCTTCTGCTACAAGGTGATGCCGTTCGGCTTGAAAAACGCAGGGGCAACATATCAGAGGCTGATGAACAAGATATTCCACGACCTTATAGGCAGGACAGTGGAAGTCTATGTCGACGACATCCTCGCGAAAACGATGCGACCCGACGACCTCCTTAAGGATCTGGCAAATGTATTCGCGTCTCTCCGGCGACACGGCATGAGACTGAATCCACTCAAATGCGCCTTCGCCATGGAAGCCGGCAAGTTTCTAGGATTTATGATAACTCAGAGAGGGGTAGAAGCCAACCCGGAGAAGTGCCAAGCGATACTCCAGATGAAGAGCCCAGGCTGTATCAAGGACGTCCAAAGGTTGGCGGGGCGGCTGACCTCATTATCCCGATTTCTCGGGGCATCGGCAACAAAGGCCCTACCGTTCTTTAACCTCATGAAGAAAGGGATGGCGTTCGAGTGGACGCCCGCATGTGAGGAAGCCTTTCGGCACTTCAAGGAAATCCTGGCGGCTCCACCTGTGCTCGGGAAACCAAAGGACGGGGAGCCGTTATACCTATACCTCGCCATAACAGGAGAAGCCCTGGCCGCAGTTCTGGTGCGGGAAGAAGGGAGGGCTCAACAACCAGTCTATTTCATAAGCAGAGCCCTGCAAGGGGCAGAGTTAAGGTACAGCAAACTAGAAAAGCTAGCTCTAGCACTCTTGACCTCCTCACGAAGGTTAAAGCAATATTTCCAAAGTCACCAGGTTGTCGTAAGAACGGACCAGGGAATCCGGCAAGTACTTCAAAAACCCGACTTGGCGGGAAGAATGATGACTTGGTCCATCGAACTTTCCCAATACGACATACGATACGAACCCCGACAAGCCATCAAGGCGCAGGCGATGGCAGATTTTCTGGTAGAAGTAACGGGGGATCCAACCGAAGAGACGAGCACACGGTGGAAGCTCCACGTGGACGGAGCCTCCAACCAGACATTTGGGGGTGCCGGGATCATCCTGGAAAGCCCGGTTGGGGTAGTATACGAGCAGTCGATCAGGTTCGAATTTCCCATCTCGAACAACCAGGCAGAATATGAAGCCCTTATAGGGGGCTTAACCCTAGCAGCGGAAGTCGGAGCAACAAGGCTGGAAATATGCAGCGATTCTCAGGTCGTCACCTCCCAGGTAAACGGGAGCTACCAAGCCAAAGACTCGTTGTTACAAAAGTACTTGGAAAAAGTCAAAAACTTAAGCCAAAAATTTGAGGAGGTCACGGTCCACCACGTTCCTAGAGAAAGGAACACACGGGCAGATCTCCTATCAAAATTGGCCAGCACTAAACCGGGAGAAGGCAACCGGTCTCTCATCCAAGGTATGACGAGAGAGCCAGCGGTCACTTTACACGTGTCAAGGCTGGGCTCTTCATGGCTAGACCCTATCACCAGCTTCCTAGAAAATGGCAAACTCCCTGACGACGAAAAGGACGCGGCGAAACTGAGAAGGGAAGCAGCCAAATACGCGGTCATCCAAGGACAGCTATTCAAGAAAGGACTCAACCAGCCCCTGCTGAAGTGCTTACACCCCGACCAAACGGACTACGTCCTCAGGGAAGTCCATGAAGGCTGCTGCGGACACCACATAGGAGGTAAGGCCCTGGCAAGAAAATTAATTCGAGCCGGATACTATTGGCCGTCAATGATGGCAGACTCCAAGGAGTTCGTAAAAAAAAGTGTCAAGAGAACGCCAATTTCCACAGGGCACCGGCCTCCGAGTTAAGCCTGTTAACGTCCTCCCGGCCATTCTCTCAATGGGGAGTCGACCTTTTGGGACCCTTCCCAGTCGGTCCCGGGCAAGTCAAATATCTCATAGTCGCCATTGATTACTACACCAAATGGATAGAAGCCGAACCGCTAGCTAGCATATCCTCATCCAATTGCAAGAAATTCATGTGGAGGCAGGTGATAACGCGATTCGGGATTCCAGAAGTCGTCATCTCGGACAACGGCACGCAGTTTACTGACAAGAAGTTCACGGAATTCCTCACCGGCCTGGGTATAAGACAGAGGTTCTCCTCGGTAGAGCACCCCCAAACAAACGGACAGGTGGAGTCCGCGAACAAGATTATCCTTTTAGGGCTGAAGAAGCGATTGGATAATAAAAAGGGTGCTTGGGCCGACGAATTAGCCTCGGTCCTCTGGTCTTACCGAACAACCGAACAGTCCTCCACTAAGGAGACTCCTTTCCGATTAACATATAGGTTAGATGCGGTAATACCCGTAGAGATCGGGGAGCCGAGCCCCCGGCTACTTTTGAAAGGAGTGGAGGAAGCCGTGGAAAAGGACCTGATGGATGAAGCCAGAGAAAGGGCCCATTTGTCAGAGATAGCGCTAAAACAAAGAATGGCCCTACGCTACAACACCAAAGTGCTCAAAAGGGAATTCGAGCCAAACGATCTCATCCTAAGACGAAACGACATCGGCCCATCGACCCCTGGAGCAGGCAAGCTGGCGGTAAGCTGGGAAGGCCCCTACAGAATCAAAGAAGCGATGGGTAAAGGCGCTTTCAAGTTAGAGAGGCTAAATGGTAAGGAAGTCCCAAGAACATGGAACGCGAACAACTTGAGAAGGTTCTACTCCTGACACGCGGGGCGACACGCCGACCAATCAGGCTAAGTGGTTAATTTGCGGATTTGAACTTTCCATTATGACCTATGGGTCCTTTATGCAATTACCGAATAAGATATACTTGCGCAAATTTTCTCTTTTGTTTTGTTCTCCTTTTTTCCAGACAACCCGCTCTATCGCAATCCGACAACGATGCGCGGCCCCGGGACTGATCACCCCGGGAGCCCGTCAAATATCGCGATAACAAACGACTACGCAAAAAGGCCACGACTCAATATAAACGACAACTATAAACCAATAACGGTTAATAGAAACGATAGCACAACCAGACGAATAAGAAAGAGTTAACTACGTTAAAATAGGCAAACGACTAAATAGTCAAATTGTTCACAAAAGCCAAAATAAAACGGCTAAACTACAAAAGTTTTAGACAGAGGGTTCATTTCTTGGGGACGTCAACAATTTTGCCGTCTTTAATGACCTTGAAAACGCCGATCGCCGACGTGTCGAACTCGGGAGCAACAATTTTAACCTGAGCTTTGAGGGCCTCCTCGGTCGCCAAAATCGCACCCTTCCCTTGCTTGACGACGTCTTTATACTTTGCTTTCCATGTTGCCAATTCGGCCTCCGCGATCTGCTTCTCCTTCTCGATTTCGGCCACCCGTTTCTGTGCCGCGCCGACCTGACTCTCCAAAGCCATTTCGCGCTCGACAAGACGTGAAACCGTGGTGTCTGACTCTTCCAATTTCTTCTCAGCGGTAGTGGCCTTCTTTTCGGCAGCAGTAGCTTTCTTCTCGGCGGCGTCAAGCTTCTCTTCAGATTGGGTCAGCTGCTCCCGGAGAGTCTCAACTTCACTTTTAAGCTCGTTATTAGCCTTCCCAGCAGACTCCAACCTCCTGCGGAGGGACTCCATCCCAGACAGTTCGAACTCGGCTTTCCGAGCTATCACTGCGCCGCGTAAAAGGGTACGGTACATCCACCTCGCCTGCCCGGCAAGAGATGACTCATGAAAATACTCTTCAGTACCGGGAATCAGCTGGGAATCTATAAAGTTCCCGGCATCAAAATTCCTCTCCATGACCGTAAGGACCCCCTCAGGACTTGACGACGACTTCCTCTTCCTCTTGAGGCTAGGGACCTCTTCCACCTCGTCATCGGCATCAGGATTAGACGTCGAACCCCCAGTGCCGATCACCTCACGGAAGGGGGAAACGTGAACCGCCTTGTCGCCTTCGATCGCGGCACCTTGAGCCGAGGTGCCGGTCTTGTCGGCCGCAGTCCCTTGCTCGGAAGCAGCCTTGTCCTCCGGGGGAGCAGCAGACTTCTCAGTGGCAGATTTCTCATTACCTCCCTCGTCATCACTTGCACACATGAAGGTTTGGAACAAGTTAGGGAGACCCGTTATCTCGGCAGACATCCCCACTGTAAAAAAGAGAGAGAGAGGAAGTGAAGTCGGTTAGTCGCAACAAATTATTAACAAAAGCAAGAAGATAAGAGGCAAAACAAGCAGAGGCTTCTCACAAATATAATTACGACCGGCCTCCCGACCACCCATGAGGAGGTGAGGATTCACATGATTCCTCCCGAAGACTGCCATCAACACGTCGGCAATCTTCCTATCCACCGCAGACATGCCTTTGTAGGTTACCTTGACGAAGGCATTGGACCCTGCCCCGAAGCTCCAATAGGTCGGGATAAGGCGTACCCCCTCCAACGACAACCAAAAGGGATGACGACCTTTGACAGGGCGGACCTTGAAATATTTGTCCTTAAATCCGTGATAGGAGTCCTCAAACAAACCAAAAATCCTCCGACCTTGGGCAGACCGGAAGGACATGAACCCCTTTTTATGTTTCCCCTCCTTCGAAGGGTTTGTAAGATTGAAGAAGAAAAGAAAAACATCTACAAACACCGGCAGATCAAGGTATTCACAAACCATCTCAAAACAGCGGATTGAGGCCCAGCTGTTCGGATGCAACTGCGACGGTGCCACGGAAACCCGACCTAAAAGCGCCATTTGGAAGGCGGAAAACGGAATGCGAACCCCAACTTGAGTAAACATGGAACCAAATCCAGTCGGCAACTCGGGGATGGTTGAAATTGATCTCGTACAATCGCTTGTGAGGAGCCGGGACAAAGACGTCATAATTGGCTTCCTCATCGGTCCCTCCGCACAAGTACTCGGCTTGTCGGAACTCGGTGAGCTCCTCCTCACCCATTTGGTTAGGCGAATCCTTCACATCGGAAACGACCCAAGCGTAGGGATCGTACGCCGCGGGAGAAGGGGAAGCCCGGGAGGTCGTGCGAGCCATACCTACATGGGGGGACCATCCAGTCAGTCTAAGAGATCGGTTGCTCAGCCCGAATGCGGACACTACCCCCACTACTCCCCAACTAAGGCCAAACACAATTAAAACATGAAAAGTCCAGGGAAAAACCTACCTTGGAATGGTACCCCCCTAACACATCTAACCACAATCGAAAGGCTACATGATGAGCAGATATTTTATACGCTTTTTGGGGGTAATTTCATGTAGATTTTAGTATGTTTTAATTAGTTTTTAATAGAATTTTATTAGTTTTTAAGCAAAAATCATATTTCTGGACTTTACTATGAGTGTGTGTTATTTTCTGTGATTTCAGGTATTTTCTGGCTGAAATTGAGGAAGCTGAGCAGAAATCTGACTTAGGCTGAATAAGGACTGCTGATGCTGTTGGATCCCGACCTCCCTGCACTCGAAATAGATTTTCTGGAGCTACAGGAGTCCAATTGGCGCGCTCTCAACGGCGTTGGAAAGTAGACATCTAGGGCTTTCCAGCAATATATAATAGTTCATACTTTGCGCGAAGATAGACGACGTAACTTGGCGTTGAACGCCAAGTACATGCTGCTGTCTGGAGTTAAACGCCAGAAAAACGTCATGATCCGGAGTTGAACGCCCAAAACACGTCATAACTTGGAGTTCAACTCCAAGAAAAGCCTCTACTCGTGGATAACTTTAGTCTCAGCCCCAGCACACACCAAGTGGGTCCCAGAAGTGGATTTCTGCACCAATTATCTTAGTTTACTCATATTCTGTAAACCTAGGATACTAGTTTACTATTTAAATAACTTTTAGAGAATTATTCTGTACCTCATGACATTTTCAGATCTGAATTACATACTTTTTGACGGCATGAGTCTCTAAACTCCATTGTTGGGGGTGAGGAGCTCTGCAGCGTCTCGATGAATTAATACAATTCCTTTATTTTCCATTCAAACACGCTTGTTCTTATCTAAGATGTTCATTCGCGCTTAATTTATGGAGAAGGTGATGATCCGTGACACTCATCACCTTCCTCAATCCATGAACGTGTGCCTGACAACCACCTTCGTTCTACATCAGATTGAATGAGTATCTCTTAGATTCCTTAATCAGAATCTTCGTGGTATAAGCCGGATTGATGGCGGCATTCATGAGAATCCGGAAAGTCTAAACCTTGTCTGTGGTATTCCGAGTAGGATTCTGGGATTGAATGACTGTGACGAGCTTCAAACTCCTGAAGGCTGGGTGTTAGTGACAAACGCAAAAGAATTAATGGATTCTACTCCAACCTGATTGAGAACCGACAGATGATTAGCCGTGCTGTGACAGAGCATAGGAACGTTTTCACTGAGAGGATGGGAAGTAGCCATTGACAACGGTGACACCCTACATAGAGCTTGCCATGGAAGGAGCCTTGCGTGTGTTGAAGGATTTCAAGGAAGAATTGAAGTTCAAAGGATAAAGCATCTCCAAAACTCCAACATATTCCCCATTACTGCACAACAAGTAACAACTATTTATTTTATGCCCTTTTTACTTTATACGAGGCTAAAGAACTCTATTGGTATCCTGATTAAGATTAATAAAATAAACATAGCTTGCTTCAAACCAATAATCTCCGTGGGATCGATCCTTACTCACGTAAGGTATTACTTGGACGACCCAGTGCACTTGCTGGTTAGTTGTACGGATTGCAAATTCGTGCACCAAGTTTTTGGCGCTGTTGCCGGGGATTATTCGAGTTTGAACAACTAAAGGTTTATTTTATTTCTTAGATTAGGAATAATTTATTTTTATTTTATTGTTATAGAGTCATTAAATCTTGATAGGATAGTTTCTTTTCAAAAATTTCTTTTCAAAATTTATTATTTTTCTTAATTAATTGCTAATTTTCGTGAGTCTAGTGTTTTGTTCTAAGTTTGGTGTCAACTGCATATCTTATACTTTTCTTTAAAATTTTCGACTTGTGTTCCTTGTTCTTCATTGATCTTCAAGATTGTTCTTGTTTATCTTTCTTGTTGATCTTGAGTTTTTCTTGCTTTGTGTCTTTTCTTGTTTCACTTGTGTTCTTTTTAAAGTATTAATTGGAATATTCAGAACAAGTGTTACATTTACTCCCAATTGGCTAGAGTATTGGTTTATATTCTTGATAATTGGGTATACGCTTTGGAACCTTTTTCAAAAATAATTTTTCTTTGATTAAATCTTGTGCCAAACTTTAAGTTTGGTGTTTTCTTGTTAATCTTTTTATGATTTTCGAAAATTTTATTAAAGTTTTCTAAAAATCTTAAGTTTGGTGTTCTTCCTTTTGTTCTTGGTGTTCTTGTGAATCTTCAAGGTGTTCTTGAGTTTTTCTTGTGTCTTGATCTTAAAATTTTTAAGTTTGGTGTTCCTTGGTGTTTTCCCTCCAAAAAATTTTCGAAAATAAGGAGCATTAGATCTAAAAATTTTAAGTCTTGTGTCTTTTGTGTGTTTTTCTCTTTCATCACAAAATTCAAAATTCAAAACTAATTTTGAACTTCTTTTTTCGAAAATTTTATATAGAAATTCAAATTTCAATTTCAAAATATTTCCAATTTCTTTTATTTAGTTCGTCTTTTATTTTATTTAAAAAAAATCAACATATAAATTATCCCTTGTATTCCATCATGGAAGCAAGTAGGAATGAACAGTCCAAGAGGACTCTGGGGTCATATGCTAACCCCACTACTGCTTCATATGGGAGTAGTATCTGTATACCCTCCATTGAAGTTAGTAGCTTTGAGTTGAATCCTCAGCTCATTATCATGGTGCAGCAAAACTGTCAGTACTCTGGTCTTCCACATGAAGAACCTACAGAGTTTCTGGCACAATTTTTGCAAATTGCTGACACAGTACATGATAAGGAAGTGGATCAGGATGTCTACAGATTATTACTGTTTCCATTTGCTGTAAAAGATCAAGCTAAGAGGTGGTTAAATAACCAGCCTAAGAACAGCATAAAAACATGGAAGCAGCTGTCAGAAAAATTCCTGAATCACTATTTCCCTCCAAAACGGATGACACAGCTAAGGCTAAGCATCCAAGGCTTCAAACAAGGAGATAATGAATCTCTTTATGATGCCTGGGAGAGATACAGAGAGATGCTAAGAAAATGCCCCTCTGAAATGTTTTCAGAATGGGTGCAATTAGACATCTTCTACTATGGGCTTACAGAAAAAGCTCAGATTTCTCTAGAACACTCAGCTGGTGGATCTATACATATGAGAAAAATAATTGAAGAAGCTCAAGAGCTTATTGATACAGTTGCCAGAAATCAACATCTGTACCTAAGCAGTGAATCTTCCATGAAAGAAGAAGCTAAAACAGTAACTGCTGAACTCAGTCCGGTGGATCAGGCTAATGAATTCAATCAGCAATTAGACTTTCTAACTCAGCAGCTAGCCGAATTCAAGGAAATATTACAGGAAACAAGAATGGCTAACAGGAATATGGAAGTACAATTAAAGCAGACAGAAAAGCAACTGTCAAAACAAATAGCAGAAGAATGCCAAGCAGTTCAATTAAGAAGTGGGAAAACATTAAATACCTCACTTCAAAGCAGCAGGAAACCAAGAAATGAACAAGTGGATACTCAAAATTCCTCTGAGGACAGTCAGAGCCCAGAGAGGAATAAAGCTGGCGCTGAACGCCCAGACCATGCTCATTCCTGGCGTTCAACGCCAGAAACAAGCATGAATCCGGCGTTGAATGCCCAAAGGGAGCATGGTTCTGGCGTTCAAACGCCAGTAACAAACAAGGAAGTGGCGTCTAACGCCACTCCAGCTCCCACCACTGGCATTCAAATGCCAGTGGGGAATCAGTCACATACAAGTGCTGATAACAACCCTTCTAAAAAGGCTTCCCAACCCACTTCTGTAGGTAATAAACCTGCAGCAACTAAGGTTGAGGAATACAAAGCCAAAATGCCTTATCCTCAAAAACTCCGCCAAGCAGAATAGGATAAGCAATTTGCCCGTTTTGCAGACTATCTCAGGACTCTTGAAATAAAGATTCCGTTTGCAGAAGCACTTGAGTAAATACCCTCTTATGCTAAGTTCATGAAAGAGATCTTAAGTCATAAGAAGGATTGGAGGGAAACTGAAAAAGTTTACCTCACTGAAGAATGCAGTGCAGCCATTCTAAAAAGCTTACCTGAGAAACTTAAAGATCCTGGGAGCTTTATGATACCATGCACATTAGAGGGCACTTGCACCAAGCAAGCTTTATGTGATCTTGGGGCAAGTATCAACCTAATACCTGCATCTACTATCAGAAAGCTTGGTTTAACTGAAGAAATCAAACCAACCAGGATATGTCTTCAACTTGCTGATGGCTCCATTAAATACCCATCAGGCGTGATTGAGGACATGATTGTCAAGGTTGGGCCATTTGCCTTTCCTACTGACTTTGTGGTGCTGGAAATGGAGGAGCACAAGAGTGCAACTCTCATTCTAGGAAGACCTTTCCTAGCAACTGGCCGAACCCTCATTGACGTCCAAAAAGGGGAAGTAACCTTGAGAGTCAATGAGGAGGAGTTCAAGTTGAATGTTGTCAAAGCCATGCAACATCCAGACACCCCAAATGACTGCATGAGTATTGATATTATTGACTCTCTGGTAAGAGAGGTCAACATGGCTGAGAGTCTCGAATCAGAGCTAGAGGACATCTTTAAAGACGTCCAGCCTGATCTGGAGGAGTCAGAGAAAATAGTAGAACCTCTGAAAATATTTCAGGATGAGGAGAAACCTCCTAAACCCGAGCTCAAACCATTACCACCTTCCCTAAAATATGCATTCTTGGGAGAAGGTGATACCTTTCCTGTAATCATAAGCTCTACCTTAGAACCACAGGAAGAGGAAGCACTAATTCAAGTGCTAAGGACACACAAGACAGCTCTTGGGTGGTCCATTAGTGATCTTAAGGGCATTAGCCCAGCTAGATGCATGCACAAGATCTTACTGGAGGGTGACGCCAAGCCAGTGGTGCAACCACAAAGGCGGCTGAACCCAGCCATGAAGGAAGTAGTGCAGAAAGAGGTCACTAAATTACTAGAGGCTGGGATTATTTATCCTATTTCTGACAGCCCCTGGGTGAGCCCTGTCCAAGTCGTCCCTAAGAAAGGTGGCATGACAGTGGTTCATAATGAAAAAAATGAACTGGTTCCTACAAGAACAGTTACTGGGTGGCGTATGTGTATTGATTACAGAAGGCTCAATACAGCTACCAGAAAGGATCATTTTCCTTTACCATTCATAGACCAGATGCTGGAAAGACTGGAAGGTCATGAATACTACTGCTTCCTGGATGGATATTCAGGTTATAATCAAATTGCAGTAGATCCAAAAGATCAAGAGAAAACAGCATTCACATGTCCATCTGGAGTATTTGCATACAGAAGGATGCCATTTGGCCTGTGTAATGCACCTGCAACCTTTCAGAGGTGCATGCTCTCAATTTTCTCTGATATGGTGGAAAAATTTCTGGAAGTCTTCATGGATGACTTTTCAGTGTTTGGAGACTCATTCAGCTCCTGCCTTAACCATTTAGCACTTGTTCTAAAGAGATGCCAAGAGACTAACCTGGTTTTCAACTGGGAAAAGTGTCACTTTATGGTGACTGAAGGAATTGTCCTTGGGCACAAAATCTCGAACAAGGGGATAGAGGTGGATCAAGCTAAGGTAGAGGTAATTGAAAAACTACCACCACCTGCCAATGTTAAGGCAATCAAAAGCTTTCTGGGGCATGCAGGATTCTACAGGAGGTTTATAAAGGATTTTTCAAAAATTGCCAAACCTCTGAGCAACCTGCTAGCTGCTGACACGCTATTTATCTTTGATAAAGAGTGTCTGCAAGCATTTGAGACTCTGAAAGCTAGATTGGTTACAGCACCAATCATCTCTGCACCAGACTGGACATTACCATTTGAATTAATGTGTGATGCCAGTGACCATGCCATCGGTGCAGTATTGGGACAAAGGCATGACAAGCTTCTGCACGTCATTTACTATGCCAGCCGTGTTTTAAATGACGCACAGAAGAATTACACAACCACAGAAAAAGAGCTACTTGCAGTGGTTTACGCCATTGACAAATTCAGGTCCTATTTATTAGGATCAAAAGTGATTGTGTATACAGATCATGCTGCTCTTAAATATCTACTCACAAAGCAGGATTCAAAACCCAGACTTATAAGATGGGTGCTGCTTCTGCAAGAGTTTGATATAGAAATAAGAGACAGAAATGGAACAGAGAATCAAGTAGCAGATCACCTGTCCCGAATAAAACCAGTGGAAGGGGCGTCCCTCCCCCTCACTGAGATCTCTGAAACTTTTCCGGATGAGCAACTCTTTGCCATCCAGGAAGTGCCATGGTTTGCAGACATTGCAAACTACAAGGCAGTGAGATTTATACCCAAAGAGTACAGTAGACAGCAAATAAAGAAGCTGATCACGGATGCAAAGTATTATCTTTGGGATGAGCCATATCTCTTTAAGAGATGTGCAGACGGAGTAATCCGTAGATGTGTGCCTAAGGAAGAAGCACAGAAGATCCTATGGCACTGCCATGGATCACAGTATGGAGGACATTTTGGAAGTGAGCGAACAGCCACAAGAGTCCTCCAATGTGGCTTCTACTGGCCTACTCTCTATAAAGACTCCCGAATGTATGTACTTAATTGTGACAGTTGCCAAAGATCTGGCAATCTACCTCACAGTTACGCCATGCCTCAACAAGGGATCTTGGAGATTGAGTTGTTTGATGTATGGGGCATTGACTTCATGGGACCCTTCCCACCATCATACTCAAACACTTATATTCTGGTGGCAGTGGATTATGTATCCAAATGGGTGGAGGCTATTGCAACACCCACCAATGACACTAAAATAGTGTTAAAATTCCTCCAGAAACACATCTTCAGCAGATTTGGTATCCCTAGAGTGTTAATCAGTGATGGGGGCACTCATTTCTGCAATAAACAGCTTTATTCTGCTCTGGTTCGTTATGGAGTTAGCCACAGGGTAGCTACTCCATATCATCCACAAACTAATGGGCAAGCTGAAGTCTCAAATAGAGAACTCAAAAGAATCCTGGAACGGACTGTAATTAACCGTAGAAGGGATTGGGCAAGAAGCTTGGATGATGCTCTGTGGGCATACAGAACGACATTCAAGACCCCTATAAGGACCTCTCCATACCAGCTTGTGTATGGAAAGGCATGTCACTTGCCAGTGGAACTGGAATACAAGGCCTATTGGGCAACCAGATTCCTAAACCTTGACGCCAAGATAGCTGGAGAAAAAAGATTGCTCCAGTTAAATGAGCTAGAGGAATTTAGACTCAATGCTTTCGAGAATGCAAAGATTTACAAAGAGAAAGCGAAAAGATGGCATGATAAGAAATTGTCATCCAGAGTCTTTGAGTCGGGGCAGAAGGTTCTGCTATTTAATTCTAGGCTCAAATTATTCCCCGGGAAATTAAAATCCCGGTGGAGAGGTCCATATGTCATTACAAACGTATCACCATATGGATACATAGAGCTTCAGGATAATGACTCTAACAAAAAGTTCATTGTTAATGGACAAAGAGTTAAACATTATCTTGAAGGAAATTTTGAGCAAGAATGCTCAAAACTGAGACTTAATTAAGACTCAGTAATAGTCCAGCTAATGACATTAAAGAAGCGCTTGTTGGGAGGCAACCCAGCCAATCACAAAATTTAATTTTATTTGTTTCTGTTAATTTTTACAGGTATAGGTCAAAATATCTTCATGGTAAAAAAGCAATTGATTGAATTCACAGAGTTACAGGAGGATTTGGAAGCTCACTGGCGAAAAAAGGGCAGTAAGAAACAATTTGGGCGTTGAACGCCCAAAAGAAGCACCTACTGGGCGTTCAATGCCAGTGAGGGTAGCTTTCTGGGCGTTAAACGCCAGAAAGAAGCATATTCTGGGCGTTAAACGCCAGAAAGAAGCACCTTCTGGGCGTTTAACGCCAGATTGACAGCATCCTGGGCGTTCAGAAAAACGCCCAGTGACAAAGGACTTCCTGGCGTTCAACGCCAGAAAGATGCATCAGCTGGGCGTTGAACGCCCAGGAGAAGCAACATTTGGGTGTTAAACGCCCAAACCATGCAGCAGTTGGGCGTTCAACGCCAGGATGGTGGGGAGGAGGTAAAATTCATTTTTCTTTAAAAATTTTCTAAATTTTTATGTTTCAATTCATAATTTCTTGTATCAACATATCTCAAAATGTCATCCTTCAAATCAAATTGGTTTTCTAAGAACCCTAATTTCTAAAATCCCTCTTTCAAAAATTTCAAATATATCTTAATCCATAAAGACAAATTATTTTTCAATCCAATCCAACTCTTTTAAAGTTTGTTTTCAAAACTCAATTATCTCTTTAAAATCTTTTTCAAAATTAAAAATTCAAATCTATCTTTTTAATTATTATTCATATCTTTCTCTTTTTAAACTATATCTTTTTCTTATCATATCTATCTTTTATAAATCATATCTTCTATCTTATCTTTCTCTTATTTTCGAAAATTTCCCACCCCCCTCCCTATATATTGAGTTCGGCGCCCCACTCATCATCACCTTGCAACACTTGCTCTCCTCCTTTCCCTCTCCTTTCTTCTCTTTTGCTTGAGGACAAGCAAAGCTCTAAGTTTGGTGTGGTTATCCGTGATCACAAAAACATACTCATTAAGATCATGGCCCCTAAAGGAAAACAACCCACCCCAAGGGGCAAGAAAGAGAGTGCTCCAAAGCCACTTTGGAATCAAGGAAAGTTCTTAACTAAAGAACATTCAGACCATTACTACAAAATAATGAGTCACAGATCAGTGATCCCGGAAGTCAAATTTGATCTGAAAGAAGATGAATATCAAGAGATTCAAGAGCAAATTCGAATCAGGAATTGGAAAATTCTGACCAATCCTGAAACGAAAGTGGGAAGAAATATGGTTCAGGAGTTCTATGCTAATCTATGGCAGACAGACAGGCAGAGAATAATTGGAGCTGCTCTCTATGACCATCGGACCTTAGTCAGAGGAAAGATTGTTCATACTCATCCTGACAAGATCAGGGAGATATTTAAGATTCCTCAACTGAAAGATGACCCAGACTCCTTTAACAGGAGAATGATGAGGGTAAATAAAGGTCTAGACAAGATTCTAGAGGATATATGCATCCCTGAAGCCAGGTGGACCACCAGCACCACTGGCACCCCAATTCAACTCAAAAGAGAAGATCTAAAACCAGTAGCCAGAGGCTGGCTGGATTTCATTGGCCGTTCCATATTGCCCACCAGCAACCGTTCTGAAGTTACCATTAAAAGAGCAGTAATGATTCACTGCATCATGTTGGGAAAAGAAGTAGAAGTCCATCAACTGATCTCATGTGAGCTATACAAAATAGCAAACAGGAATTCCAAGGACGCCAAATTGGCCTATCCAAGCTTAATTTCTATGCTCTGCAAAGATGCCGGAGTGAAGATGGGAATAACAGAGTATATTCCAGTTGAGAGGCCAATCACTGGAATATCAATGGTCAGGCAACAGCAACAAGATGATTCAGCCAAGAGGAGAGCATAGGAAGCCCTCCCAAAACTGCCTCAATTCGAATATTGGGAACATCTTGAGGCTTCTATTTCCAAATTGCAAGAAGCTATGGACCAAATAAAGGAAGAACAGAACAATCAAAGTAGCATGCTTTGCAAACTGCTTAAGGAACAGGAAGAGCAAGGGCGTGATCTAAGGGAGCTAAAGCGCCAAAAATTAATCCTTGAAAAGCACCCCACAGATTAGAGGAACATCTACTCCTCAAAACAACAGGTTGCTGAGTTCCAATTTTTCTGCTTTAACTTAGTGATAGTAGTATTATAGAAATTTACCTTAGGAGATATTTAGTAGTAGTAATTAGTATGTCTATTTTGATTTTATTTCCAATTAAGCTATAATTTATTTTTCTCATCATCATCAGGCATGAATAAAGTAGTAGATTTTTTTTTAAGAATAAAGAAGTAATCTATATTTTTCGAGTTCTTAATAATAAAAATTATAATTAATTATGTGTGGTGGCAATACTTTTTGTTCTCTGAATGAATGCTTGAACAGTGCATAACTTGTACTTTGAATTTGATGAATATTGGCTCCTGAAAGAATGAGAAACACGAAAAATATTATTGATGATCTGAAAAATCATGAAATTGATTCTTGAAGCAAGAAAAAGCAGTCAAAAAAAAAAGAAGAAGAAGTAGAAAAAGCCAATAGCCCTTAAAACCAAAAGGCAAGGGTGAAAAGGATCCAAGGCTTTGAGCATCAGTGGATAGGAGGGTCTAAGGAAATAGTTCCAGGCCTAAGCGGCTAAACCAAGCTGTCCCTAACCATGTGCTTGTGGCATGCAGGTCCAAGTTACAAACTTGAGACTGAGTGGTTAAAGTCGTGATCCAAGGCAAACAGAGTGTGCTCAAGAGCTCTGGACACCTCTGACTGGGGACTCTAGCAAAGCTAAGTCACAATCTGAAAAAGGTTCACCTAGTCATGTGTCTGTGGCATTTATGTATCTGGTGGTAATACTGGAAAACAAAGTGCTTAGGGCCACGGCCAAGACTCATAAATAACTGTGTTCAAGAATCAACATACTACACTAAGAAAATCAATAATACTATCTGAATTCTGAGTTCCTATGGACGCCAATCATTCTGAGATTCAAAGGATAAAGGGAGATGCCAAAACTGTTCAGAAACAAAAAGCTACAAGCCCCGCTCATCTAAGAAGAATCTGAGCTCCATTTAAAACTCTTAATATTATTACTTCTCAATTTCTCTCATCCTACTTTATTTGTCTAGTTGCTTGAGGACAAGCAACAGTTTAAGTTTGGTGTTGTGATGAGCAGATATTTTATACGCTTTTTGGGGGTAATTTCATGTAGATTTTAGTATGTTTTAATTAGTTTTTAATAGAATTTTATTAGTTTTTAAGCAAAAATCATATTTCTGGACTTTACTATGAGTGTGTGTATTTTTCTGTGATTTCAGGTATTTTCTGGCTGAAATTGAGGAAGCTGAGCAGAAATCTGACTTAGGCTGAATAAGGACTGCTGATGCTGTTGGATCCCGACCTCCCTGCACTCGAAATGGATTTTCTGGAGCTACAGAAGTCCAATTGGCGCGCTCTCAACGGCGTTGGAAAGTAGACATCCAGGGCTTTCCAGCAATATATAATAGTCTATACTTTGCGCGAAGATAGATGACGTAACTTGGCGTTGAACGCCAAGTACATGCTGCTGTCTGGAGTTAAACGCCAGAAAAACGTCATGATCCGGAGTTGAACGCCCAAAACACGTCATAACTTGGAGTTCAACTCCAAGAAAAGCCTTTACTCGTGGGTTTCTGCACCAATTATCTTAGTTTACTCATATTCTGTAAACCTAGGATACTAGTTTACTATTTAAATAACTTTTAGAGAATTATTCTGTACCTCATGACATTTTCAGATCTGAATTACATACTTTTTGACGGCATGAGTCTCTAAACTCCATTGTTGGGGGTGAGGAGCTCTGCAGCGTCTCGATGAATTAATACAATTCCTTTATTTTCCATTCAAACACGCTTGTTCTTATCTAAGATGTTCATTCGCGCTTAATTTATGGAGAAGGTGATGATCCGTGACACTCATCACCTTCCTCAATCCATGAACGTGTGCCTGACAACCACCTCCGTTCTACATCAGATTGAATGAGTATCTCTTAGATTCCTTAATCAGAATCTTCATGGTATAAGCCTGATTGATGGCGGCATTCATGAGAATCCGGAAAGTCTAAACCTTGTCTGTGGTATTTCGAGTAGGATTCTGGGATTGAATGACTGTGACGAGCTTCAAACTCCTGAAGGCTGGGCGTTAGTGACAAACGCAAAAGAATCAATGGATTCTACTCTAACCTGATTGAGAACCGACAGATGATTAGCCGTGCTGTGACAGAGCATAGGAACGTTTTCACTGAGAGGATGGGAAGTAGCCATTGACAACGGTGACACCCTACATAGAGCTTGCCATGGAAGGAGCCTTGCGTGTGTTGAAGGATTTCAAGGAAGAATTGAAGTTCAAAGGATAAAGCATCTCCAAAACTCCAACATATTCCCCATTACTGCACAACAAGTAACAACTATTTATTTTATGCCCTTTTTACTTTATACGAGGCTAAAGAACTCTATTGGTATCCTGATTAAGATTAATAAAATAAACATAGCTTGCTTCAAACCAATAATCTCCGTGGGATCGATCCTTACTCACGTAAGGTATTACTTGGACGACCCAGTGCACTTGCTGGTTAGTTGTACGGATTGCAAATTCGTGCACCACTACACCACAACAACAAAAACCAAGCAACAAGCATGCAAGAACGAAGCATAAAATAAAAGAGTTCAAGAATTACCTGAATTGGTGGAAGGAGGATGAGATTGCAGATAAGAAAGGATGCAGGGGGGATGTGCGAGGGCACCACTACGACGTTCTGAAATTTGGGAGCAAGAAAAAGGCAGAAATGGGAGGTATGAAGAAATGCAGAAGCATAAAACTGACTGTTTAAAAACTGTCTCCCAGGAAGCGTGAAAAACCTGGGGGCAGAATAGTCTTTGCAAACAGGGTTTTTTCACCCCATTATGAGCATTCAATGCTCGGCGCAAGGAACGATGCGATGAAACGGTCGCTTATGCAACCAAGGGACACACGCGTTGGGGGCATATTCTTCCCACGAGCAGCCGACCTAACGAGAACAAATGAGATGCGAGACGACACGCCATTGATAGCTCCCACGACTACCACTGGCGCGTGGGGGCACTGTTACGGCCCGGCCCAGGCAACTCGCGGGTCGACCCGACTCATTGAGTACCCGACCCGAACGGTCGGCCATGCGTGATCCACTATGCGACCCGAACACGCGTCCTTGACAGCTTTCCATAGCAGCTGCAAGGAAGCTTCGAGGAAAGTGGGCCTGTCTTTGCAGGGCCCACCTCTGACACGGTATAAATGGGGAAGGACCTGCCCTTCCCCTAAGGTACGTCACCTTTCCTCCTATCATTTTCCCCGCCTGCACACTATCTGACTAGGGCGTCGGAGTGTCTTTGCAGGTGGCACCCCCTTTTTTCCTTTCACAACGGGAGCTCGTCCACACGGTGAATCCGAACCCAGTACGACCGCAATCGAGGCGTCTGATGATTGGATTTTTGACGGTTTAGAATTTCACAAATGAATTCTCGTTGCAAGTATAGTTCCTAAACCAAACAATAATCCTCTCATACAAAAATTTGTTTGTCACAAGTACAAACCCCTAAAATCTATAAACCGAAGTATTTAAACCTCGGGTCGTTCTCCCTAGGATTTACAATAAAGTGTCTTGTTATTGGTTGTGAGTTATTTTGGGGTTTTTGAGATTATAGACAAGAATTATAAATGGCAAAGGAAATAAACTAACAACTAACAAAGCTCTTGGCAAGATATGAAAACTAGAAGTCCTATCCTAGTTATCCTTCTCAATTGTGATGAGAATTGTGTATTGCTCCCACTTAGTTAACCTCTAACCATGGAGGAAAGTCAAGTGGATGAATCAATTTGATTCCTCAAGTCCTAATCAACTCCTAAAGGAAAGACTAGCTTTAGAGGCATTCAAATCAATTAGCAACTTCTAATTATCAACCAACAAAAGAATTAGATAACTCAAGAGTCACTAATTACTCTACCTAGGCCAAGAGGAACAAAACCTATACTAAAATCCAACCAAGCATTTCATCAAACACTTGGAAGGCACAAAAGAAAAGCAAAGCAAATTGACAACAAGAAGAGAATCTAACAACAATTATTGAAAGAAATTAACAACAACAATCAAAAGAAACACAATTATTATGAATTACCTTGAATTGAATTGAAAGAAAGTAGAAGGAACAATACTAGATCTACAACAAAATATAAGAACAACATAAAAGAGATTACACCAAAAGAATAGGAGAAGAATGAATGTAACTACAAGGAATTGAGAAGATGGAAGTAGAAGAAGATGAATCTAAATCTAGATCTAAGAACTAAACCTAATCCTAATCCTAATTCTAGAGAGAAGTGAGAGCTTCTCTCTCTAGAAACTAGTTCTAACTACTTCTAAAACTAAACTATGACTAATGGTAACTAACATGTAAAGTATGAAAAGTATGTTGATTCCCCTTCAATCCTTGGCTTAAATAGCATCAGAAATGAGTTGGATTGGACCCACAAGGCTTCTAAAATCGCTGGCCACATGTTGCTTTAAGTGAACTAGGTGGCAGCAACGGCGCGTGCGTGTACTTTGCGCGTGCGCGCCACCATACGTGTAGCAACTATAGCAAATCTTATATCGTTTTGAAGCTCCGGATGTTAGCTTTCTAACCCAACTGGAACCGCATCATTTGGACCTCTGTAGCTCAAGTTATGGTCATTTAAGTGCAAAGAGGTCGGCTTGACAGCTTTCCGGTTCTTTCATTTCTTCATGAATTCTCCAACTTTTCATGCTTCTTTCTTCATTCCCTTGATCCAATCTTTACCTCCTAAACCTTAAATCACTTAAAAAAACATATCAAGGCATCTAATGGAATCAAGGAGAATTAGATTTAGCTATTTTAAGACCTAAAAAGCATGTTTTCACTTTTAAGCACAATTAAAGGAGAATATACAAAACCATGCTATTTCATTGAATAAATGTGGGTAAAAGGTGATAAAATCCCCTAGATTCAATACAAGATAAACCGTCAAAATGGGGTTTGTCAACCTCCCCACACTTAAACCAAGTATGTCCTCATGCTTAAGCCAAGAGAGAAAGCAAAGGGTATCAACATTTATTCAATGTAAATAAACTATATGCAACCTAAACTATATGCAACTATCTAAATGGATGCAACTAAATGCAAAATGGTTTTACTTACTTGGTTAAAAATAAATCAATCCTCCAAGTCATACATGCACAAGTAGGGCCAAGATCATATAACGATTCATGAATCCTACCAATTCGAATATCAAAATGAAGTTCAAGTAGACTTGCAAGAAGAATGCTCATGAAAGCCGGGAATCAAGGAATTGAGCATCGAACCCTCACCGGAAGTGTTTGCACTCTAGTCACTCGGTGTTTGGGGTTGATTCACTCAATTCTCCCCTAATCATGCTTTCCAAGATTTGTTTATCTTCTAACAATCAACAATTATTCAATGCATGCATACATGTATCATGAGGTCTTTTCTTTAGGTTGTAATGGGGCTAGAGTCAAGGTAGGATCATATATGGCTAGTGGACTTAGGATTTGAATCTTTGATTAACTTAAACTTTCCCACCTAACCTATGACATCCTATACAATTGAGTTCTAACCTAACTACCCATTTCTCACTTTTTCACATACTCATGCATTTTCTTTTCATTTCACAACACTTGTGCATTGATCTTTATTGGACTTTACTTTGGGGCATTTTGTCCCATTTTATTTCTTTCTTTTTCTTCTTTTTTTTTCTATATTTTTTTTTCTTTTTCATATTGTTTTTTTTCTTTTTCTTTTCTTTTTTTTCTTATTTTTTTTATATACAAGAGCATCAATGCATAAGGTTTTACATTTGATCAATACATGAGTATGTACCCAATTCCCAATATTTACACTAATAATATAAAACTACCCTTTTATTCACCCAATGTCCCAAGGTTCCCACACTTGAATGATACTCACACACACTAGCCTAAGCCAATCAAAGATCCAAATTAAGGACATTTATTGTTTTTCGCTTTAAGGCTTGTAATGTCACTACAAGAAAAAAGGCCTGTCGGCACCCTTTTTTCTTGCCACGCTTTTAAAGCGTGCCCAAAAGTGGTCTATGGGTACGCTTTTGCGAGGGTGGCCACTGATTTGTGATTTGGCCACGCTTTTTTTTGGCACGCTTCAAAAGCGTGGCCATAGAGGGAAATCGGCACGCTTTTTACGAGGGTGACCACTGATTCATGATTTAGCCATCCTTTTTTTGCCACGCTTTAAAAGCGTACCCATAGAGAGAAATAGGTACACTTTTAAAACGTGGCTAGTTTGTCAGAATATACAGGCACATTTTAAAGCGTGCCTATAACCTTTAATTATTTGGGACCCTAAAAAAGCGTAACGATAGAATTCCCACTTAATTTAATTTCTCACTCAAACACTTAATTTCTTTATCAGAATACTCAAAGCAGCCCTCACTTAGAAGTGAGAACCCAAACCCTCGAATATCTCCGTTACTCAACTAAGAACCCTAAACTTTCATAGCCCTCTCTCAGTTCGCAGCCCTCTCAGCTCGCAGCCCTCTTCATCACCGAGAAGTGAGAATCCATCTTCATCTTTCAGGTCGTAGCCCGCTCTCAACTTGCAACCCTCTATCCTTCTCTTGCAACCCTTTATCCCTCTTTCGCAACTCTTGGAAACTTCAATCGGTGCTGCCTCCGTCAGTGCACCCTCCATCGGCGCGCCCTCTGTCGGCGTTCACTCTCACTCGCAAGGCCTCCATCGGCGCTCGCTCTCTCTCGCTCAAACCTTACCTCCGTCGACGCTGACTCAATCGTCGCTGCCTCTCCCTCAATCGCCGTTCCTCCCTCAATCGGTGCTCAACCCTCACCATAACACAAGAAGGTACGGATTTAAAGATTTAATCCCTTTTTGTTTCTCTGTTTCAACCCTCCACAAATTTTTCTATTTCAACCCTCACTATAACGCTGATTAATGTTTTCTTTTCTTATATAATCATCTCTTGCAACTGTAATCACCTCTCTTTTTGTTTTGTTTCTATTATGTGGTGAACTCTCTAGTTTGACTGCATTCGTGTGGGGAATGTGATGGATTGTCTATTTTATTATATGTGCTTTGCCTTACCATGACACGCATGCATTTGTTCGAATAGTACATATACTTGATATAAGGTTTGAGTGATTTGATCATTTGTTATTTTGTTTGATTATGATGTAAATTGCTTATTGGAATGGTTTCTGATGTTTGTCTTCAATTTTTTGGTAAAGGAATACTAAATGGAGGTTTCTTGAGGGTGTGAGGGTCTCTGGTGCACTGCCACCTAGAACGGTCTTGGTGCAGCAGTGTATCTGTGATAAAGGTGTGTTGGAAGTTCTATGCAACTATGTGAGTGCTCAATTTATTTTCGTTTTTGTATTTGATTTTTGTCTAATGGAATTGAATAGTTAGATAAAAAGTTTCAATTACAGGCAGCTCCATCAAAGAAGTTTCAAACTTTCAACCTTCAAGACATGTAATAGGCTTATGTACTGCGGTTTGCATTTCATCAAAAGAAAATTATTTCCCAGCTTAAATGCTGTAATTTTGCAATAATCTGATGGTAGGAAGCTAAGCATTTGACCTGAATCAAATAAGTATCCTCTGTTCATACTCATTTTTTTGGGGCTTGGATATATGTTTTTACTTTTTATCCTAATGTGTTCTCTGCATATATGATTTAGTATAGAGAGAGTTTTACTAATACAAAAGGGAAATGATTTTATAGAAAAAGTGAACTTCTATGTGTTTAATGCCATTGGAAACTCAGATTTTATCTTTCCTATAAAAATTCTTCTGTTTTTGTATTCTTCACAAATGCCCTTTGTAAAACTGATAAAGATATAAATTCTGTCAGCTGCTGTCTGGTATACCAATGTGTTTTCTAGTCCAAATTTTTTAAGAGTTTGCTTAATTCATTTTTTAGGTTTCATGGGGAGAATCAAGTATGATTCAAGCTGAAAGGTTATTTTCCTGAACCCAAAGAACAAGGAAATGTTGCTGGAGAACTTCAAAGAACAGATTGCTTTGTCTGTGAGAAGCATCCAGTGGAGCTATGCAATATTCTGGTCTACTTCATCTACCCAACTCAGGTACTAACTTCTAACTAACTGTTTCCTTGAATTTCAGTTCTGTTTTGTGATTTTTTTTTCATTTTCTGTTTCTTGAATATGTGTTGTTTGTGAAAATACCTCAATGGACTTCATATGACGAAACACATCATGACTTGTTTCTTCTTCTTCTCTAATATGAACAACTCAATAGAATAGCTTCTTAGACAACACCACAATTCAATAATACTACTATTCAAAATCAATTTCTTTCTATTCATGGTGCCCATTTAGTAGGGTGTTGAGTTGGGGGAAGGATATTACAATAGAGACATTAAGACAAGGAAGACAAGTCAAGGAGTGGAACTCAATTCTGATCAGATAGGGTTGCAGCGGAGTGAGCAGCTTCGAGAGTTATATAAGTCCCTCAAAGCTGTAGATGCCAGCCCTCCAATTAAGGTTGTTTTGTGTGTTGGGTTAAGTTTTCTTCAAACAAAAATGGTAGCTGTTGTTAGCATTGGTTTTTCCAATAGAATCTGAGTCTCCGGCGAGAGAAATAGAAAAAAAATATTTGAGAAAAAAAGGTTTTTCCATGAGCATTGGTTTTTTTTTTTTTTTGCCTTTTGACTTTTCAGTATGAATCTAGCTAAATACATACTTTTTTTTTTCTTATCTTGACACAATTTACAGCAACTTCACCGATGCTCTCCCTTTGGTACGTGTTCTTTGTGTGATTAGGTCAAATTGTAAATAATTAAAGGCCAAATATTCATGTTGGAGCTTAATGGGATGTGTGATTATGATTTTTGATGTGTTGTTTCTGTTTCAGGTGAAGTACTACTCTGAGAATAACAAGAGGCTTATTCACTTCTCTACTTGTGAAGTTGCATTTATTCTGCCCTGCAGAGGTCAGTAACTCTTCAAAACTTAATTGTTATCAGATCTCATTATCCTTCTTGTTGCTGCAGCTGTGTTATTAGAACTCCTTTTTTTATTTTTTACTTTTTATTTCGTATCTTATCTGAAATTGTTGGTTATAATGGCTTTCCAAAAGGATTTTATCGAAATGTTCAATCATAGGCGTTCAGTTGACACTTTTCGAGACTATAAGTATCTGGGAACCCAAAACCGTGTTGATGGAATAGTTGGGGAGTAAGCAGCTCAATTATTTATCCATTATGCTTTTTTGTCCTTCTTTTCTTTTATAATAAAACTTATTTATGAAGAACTCATTATTTCCACTCTTATTCCACTGTCAAGGTACAAGTGGATGACTTTTGGAGAAGCAGGTACTGCACGGTCAGCTATAGGCTCTGGTCTGATTTATTATGGAATTCCAAAGGTTAATTCTATAATATAGTCATGAACCTCAATTATTTATTTCAATACTTGGCATATATTATTACCTAACCACTGGTACGTGCATTTCCAGGAGCTTGCTCTCCCTTTTCTTTTTATTATTTTCTATTTTATAAAAGAAACACAAAATATTTCTTTTTACTATTTTTTCTTTGCACTAACATGGTGATTGTAGTTTCTTAGCACCATCTGTAGTTGCTAATGATTTATAATTTTATTTATTCAAGAAGCATCATTTATGATTTCATTGCTAAGTACTTGTTACCACTTGCCTTTTTCTGCCTTGGATGTAGGGAAGCAGTAATCTTCAGCCCTTTAGCCACCAAAACCTGATGATGTTGCAACTATTTGCTATACAAGTGGTACAACTGGAACCCCAAAGGTGAGTAGGTTCTTGCCAAATTACTATTTTTTGTTTATGGTAGATGTTGTGTGCATGAAATGCTTTCCTTGGTAATGGTCACTTTATAGAACATTCTTCATTTATCCTTCTGCTAAACGAATTTTCTTCAGGGGGCTGTCTTGACCCATGCAAACTTCATTGAAAATGTTGCTGGGACCACTATGGATGAAAAATTTGGCCCTTCTGATGTGTGAGTTCATTTTGAATGCCTACGTCATATTGTCCAGTAGTATTATTGTCATATTTTGGCTCATAAAATATTCTAAATGTTCTTGCTCTGGATTCCTTTTTATTTTCAGTTATATATCATATCTCCCTTTAGCACACATTTATGAGCGGACAAACCAAGTCATGCATGTACATTTTGATGAGACTCAGATCACACATCTGCCAAAAGAGGTCCAGAAGATATTGAGGTTAGAACATGGCTTCAATTGGGGTGTCAGAGATGCTTGGAAACCCCATCAAGTTGAGTGGTGCAACAAGGTCAGCACCATCAGCTTCTAGCCCTGCCACCTTCGAGACTGTGGCTCTCTTTGGTAAGAAGAAGGCAGCACCACCTCCTCCTTCAAAGAAAGCTGCTGCTGCTGTCACTCCTGCCAATGATGAACTCGCCAAGTGGTATGGTAAGTGGTTGCTCCTATCTTCACATCCTTTCCTTCTTTTGTTCTTTACCATATCTAATCTAGTTACTAGAAAAACTTCTACATGAACTACTTTTTATTAAATTATAAGTATTCTTTAAGCGGAAATTCAGTATAGAATATGCAAATAAACTGAGAGAACCAAAGTAGCTAACAAGTCCATAGAGTATAGACATGGTTGTGTTCTTTTGACAATGTAATTTGTTGAAATATGGTAACCGAGAAAGGAAGAGAAGGAACTAACAAAGTTTGACTTAGCAGTAAGAGGAGGGTAAATTGCTGGTTGATCCCTTTTTTCTAATGTTAAATTGCTCTCTAGTATGCTTGGCAAGTAAATTCACTTTATTGAATGGGAATGATCATCTTTCTTAATCCAGAATTGGTTTCAAGTAGAAAATGAATGTATAAATGCATGCATTAAAAGATGAACAAAGAACTATATCTCTGTTCTCTCCTTGTTAAAGTGAATGCTCATTAGCTCAGGAGCTAGTGTTGAAAAATTTACTCGTAATTAATGAGACTGAGCTTATATTTATGCAGTATAATTGAATGGTTTTGCAGGATTCTGGCTGAAGTTGAAAACCTTGCTACTAATTGTAATGAGACTGAGCTTAAGTTGTATTATTTCTGTATTTTTTTTCAATTTTTAGTTTTGGAATTCGAACTCAAGATTTATTTTGTATTTGAGTATTAGTTTTTTAATGTATAAAACAATTATCGCAAAAATTGTCACTAATTATTGTTTAATTTATGTTGTACTAAAAGTTGCATGCTATATTTGTAGGTTTAGTAATAAAAAAGGTTTGAAAATTTATATTTTGTAGGTAAAAATAAGAAAAAGGATTTTTTTTTTTTAATTTTATAAAGCTATCGCCACGCTTTTAAAGTGTGGCCATATAACTAGCTATCGCCACGCTTTAAAAAGTGTAGACATATCTTTCTCTATCGGCACGTTTTTAAAGAGTATCCAAAACAAACATTCTGGGACGTTTTAAAAGCGTACCTATAGGTTAAGACCTATGGCTACGCTTTTAAGCGTGGAAAGAAATGAAAGCGTGCCAACAAAAAAAGCGTGCCAATAGAACCACAAAAGCGTGGCGATAGAGCAATCGGCACGCTGGCAGATGTGACCCTTTCATAAGCGTGCCGAAAGTTCAAAAAGCGTGGCGAAAAGCTATCGGCACATTTTTTTGTACTTTTCGGCACGCTTTTAAAGCATGGCAGAAAGCTTATTTTCTTGTAGTGTGTGCTAAATTAAAGAACAAGTGGGTTAAGCGTAGGCTCAAATTTGGCTAACAAAGGAAGATAAAAGGTAAGGCCATTTGGGTAAGTGAGCTAACGAAATGATGGCCTCAATCATATAAATGCATGAATACACAAACTAATGGACATAAAGAATCAAACAAATCAAAGATTACAATCATAGAAAGAGAATAATGCACACAAGAAGGGAAAATGAGTGGTTATAAGATGTAACCACACCATTAGGCTCGAATCTCGCAAGCTTGTGTTCTTAGCTCAAAAACCATGTTCCAAAATAAATTCTTTCAAGCAAGTTCCACAAATTTTCTTTTTCAAATTGGTAGGTTGCCCTAAAATGGTTTCTTGGGAAAGAAATCATCACTCTAACCAAGTAGTCCTAATAAGAAGAAGGTAGTAAAATATGTACAAATTCTAACTAACATGCAACCTATCATGCAATGCAATAACTAATCTAACAAAGAAAACTAAGAATTGGTGTTGAAAAGGAAATTGTTACCCATGGAGATCGGTCGGACGACCTCCCCACACTTGAAGATTGCACCGTCCTCGGTGCATGCAAAGAAGAGCACGGTGGACGGGTTGCGACAATTGATGAGCTCCTCAAATGGTAGTGCGGATGACTTGTTTGTTGCCCCATTTAAAAGCTTTTCCTTTCCTTTCCTTCTTGGTGGCCAACCTAGAAGGAGAGAAAAAAAAGAAAATTAAGCCTATAACAAAGACATCAAAGCAGTTAGAACATAGGCGGGGGCTAATGCCAAATAAGAGTATGGTTCTCCACTACATGGTAGCTACAACATGTGAGTGAGGAAACAATATAAGCAAAGGGCATATCAACTAATACTTGATGCAAGAGTAAAGTCAAAGCATGAAAAGCATGTTGAGCATCGAGATCAAACAAGAATAGACACAAACAAGATTTGTGGTAGCATGAGAGTATTTGGTCCCATCCTAACTCAATGATGAAGAAGTACAAAAACAAAGGATAATGAATTAGGAAGGACTAAAGCACTAACCTTGTGTATTGACAAATATTACAATTAATGTAACACAAGTCATGAAGCATCAAAACGAATGCAAGAAATTCTCAACAATTGAGTGAGAGAATTCAACACCATTATTAAAATGAGAGATTTAGAAAATAAAATGAGAACAAATTATAGAAACAAAATTAAAATGCAAAGAATAAAAGTATGCAAATGTAATAGACAAAAGAAAATGGAAGAAAAAATTTTTTTTATATATATTTTTTATTATTTTTTTATTTTTTTTAGTATTTTATTTATTTCTTTATTTATTTATTATTATATTTTTTTGTATTATTAAAAAAATATTTTTTTTTATTTTATTAAAAGAGAAAAGAAAAAAAAATCTTTCAAGAAAGGAAGAAGAAAAAAATGAGAAAGAAAGAAGAAGAGAAGAGGAAAGAAGGAGAAAGGAGGAAGGGGAAAAGCAGGGGGCAAATCCGCGCGCGCGCGCACAGCGCGCTTACACGTGGATGAGGTTGGGACAATCCGCGCGCGCGCGCACAGCGCGCTCACGCGTGGATGCAGCAGGGACGATCCGCGCGCGCGCGCACAGCGCGCTTACGCGTGGATGAGCTTGTGCTCCCAGCACAATGCTGGCACAATGCGCGCACAACTCTCAGGTTTTTGTACCAGAAGTTGCGGAAGTGCAATGTGCGCGCGCGCGCACAGCGTGCTAGCGCGCCGATGTCCCCTTTTTTTTTTTTGCCCAAAAAGCAGAAAAAATGCCCAAGAGCTCCCTATAATGTCCAAAACTCTTCTTTATTCAATCAAATATCAAACAATTCACAAAAATGCAATTTGATTTTAGGATTTATTCATCTATTACTAATGAATACAACATACTAACAACCAATCTTTACAAACAAATCAATATGAAATGAAAATCTACCTACAATGGCAACTCAAATCACTTATTAAACAAAACTAAAGAGGATGGAAAGAGTTTACCATGGTGGGGTGTCTCCCACCTAGCACTTTTAGTTTAAGTCCTTAAGTTGGACATTTGAGGAGCTTATTGTCATGGTGGCTTATGTTTATACTCATCCTTGAATCTCCAAGGATCTTTGCTTCTCAATTGGTTGACAGAATTTCCAACCATCTTCACCAAACTTGGGTGAGGTTCTCCCCAAGATATGAGCTCCCAAAATTGGTCTTCATGTTGTGATCCGGGATCCCATATCTTATTTTCACACCCATCTTCTAGTTGATCATCATGATTCAACTTGGGTGGTAGGCATATAGAATTCTCCTTTATGCACCAAATTCTCCTTCTAGACCCATACAATTTAGCATTCCTCCAACCATAGTATTTATGCCTTGAGGGTTTAACCTTAATGAGCTTAACATTCTCTTTCCAACCATTACACCACTCCCTCTTACTCTTAACTCCACAAAGAGCTCTAAGTTGACCATCATTTTCAATCAACCCATATTCAAGTGAGAAAGTGAAGCTTAGGGATAGAAATTTTACCCACTTGAATGTTATGTTAGGTGATGGTGGCTTGGGAAGGGGGACCTCCCCACACTTAGCCATTGCGATGTCTACGCTCTTGTGCTCTTCCCTTGTAACTTCCACCTCTTGACAACTTATATCAACCTCAACCTCTTCCTCTTGGTAGCTTCCTTCCAATTTAATATTTTCTTCGTGGCTTACCAAGGGTATGGGAGGTGAGGTATCTTCCTCCTTACCCTCTATGTCAAGCTCAATGGAAGAGGATTCAATTGTGGATAGGAACTCATCAATAATTGAGTCCATCTCTTGATCAGCCTCTTCAAAGTCTTCAACCATGATATGCTTTGGAGGTTGCGCACCGTCCTCAACATCAATGTCAAACTTCTTGGAAGAGTTTTCCATGATGCTACATTCCCATGGACTCTCAACGTCTCCTAAATCTTCGACCACTTTTTCCTTTTCTTCAATAACCATAGGCTCCTCCAATTGCTCTAATACAAAATAGCCTCCCTCATTTTCCACCGGGTTTTCCAATCTCTCCTTCATGCTATGATTTTCAATGGATTCTTCACATGTGGCCACGGAAGCACCTTGAGTGTTCAAAAATTTGTAGGCTAAGGTAGACATTACCTTGGTCAAGTTAGTCACAAACTCTAGGGTGTTCCTTTGCATATCCGCTTGTCCTTGAAGTAGCAATGTGAGAGAGTCATCTATTGGGACTTGGGGTGGATAAGAGGGTTCATTATTTTGGAGAGAGGGTTTATAGTAGGAAGGTGGTTCTTCTTGGTAAGGGTATGGAGATGGTGTGCATTGAGGTGGTTCTTGAGAGTAATTGTGTTGGAATGGTGGTTGTTCCATGTATGGTTCATATGGCTCATAAGGTGGTGGGTATGGTAGATAAGGATTGGGGTCATATGGAGGGTTTTGGTGATATGGGGTTTGTGAGCAAGGTGGTTCAAAATCATGTTGAGTGGGTAGTTCATAGGCATGTGGTAGTGGTTGTTGACAATCACAATAGGGGTTACCACATCCATTAGATTGATATGCATTAGGATAAGAGTTGTACCCATAAGGAGTTGGAGGTTGTTGCCTAGAAGGTTGATCAATCCCTTGAGGCTCTTCCCATCTTTGGTTGTGCCCAAATCCTTGATGCATATTACCATTGTAGTTCCCATTTCTTACAACATAATTTGAGCCAAACTCATAGCCAAAGTGAGGATGAGAATTCATAATAGCAAAGAAAACAAAAATTAACAAAGATAAGCAACGAAGTCCTAAACCTAACAAAAACTAAACAAACAAGCAAAAGACAAACATATTCACAATATTCACATATGTACAATAACCAATAACATAACACCATTGCAAATCCCCGGCAACGGCGCCATTTTGATGATTGGATTTTTGACGGTTTAGAATTTCACAAATGAATTCTCGTTGCAAGTATAGTTCCTAAACCAAACAATAATCCTCTCATACAAAAATTTGTTTGTCACAAGTACAAACCCCTAAAATCTATAAACCGAAGTATTTAAACCTCGGGTCGTTCTCCCTAGGATTTACAATAAAGTGTCTTGTTATTGGTTGTGAGTTATTTTGGGGTTTTTGAGATTATAGACAAGAATTATAAATGGCAAAGGAAATAAACTAACAACTAACAAAGCTCTTGGCAAGATATGAAAACTAGAAGTCCTATCCTAGTTATCCTTCTCAATTGTGATGAGAATTGTGTATTGCTCCCACTTAGTTAACCTCTAACCATGGAGGAAAGTCAAGTGGATGAATCAATTTGATTCCTCAAGTCCTAATCAACTCCTAAAGGAAAGACTAGCTTTAGAGGCATTCAAATCAATTAGCAACTTCTAATTATCAACCAACAAAAGAATTAGATAACTCAAGAGTCACTAATTACTCTACCTAGGCCAAGAGGAACAAAACCTATACTAAAATCCAACCAAGCATTTCATCAAACACTTGGAAGGCACAAAAGAAAAGCAAAGCAAATTGACAACAAGAAGAGAATCTAACAACAATTATTGAAAGAAATTAACAACAACAATCAAAAGAAACACAATTATTATGAATTACCTTGAATTGAATTGAAAGAAAGTAGAAGGAACAATACTAGATCTACAACAAAATATAAGAACAACATAAAAGAGATTACACCAAAAGAATAGGAGAAGAATGAATGTAACTACAAGGAATTGAGAAGATGAAAGTAGAAGAAGATGAATCTAAATCTAGATCTAAGAACTAAACCTAATCCTAATCCTAATTCTAGAGAGAAGTGAGAGCTTCTCTCTCTAGAAACTAGTTCTAACTACTTCTAAAACTAAACTATGACTAATGGTAACTAACATGTAAAGTATGAAAAGTATGTTGATTCCCCTTCAATCCTTGGCTTAAATAGCATCAGAAATGAGTTGGATTGGGCCCACAAGGCTTCTAAAATCGCTGGCCACATGTTGCTTTAAGTGAACTAGGTGGCAGCAACGGCGCGTGCGCGTACTTTGCGCGTGCGCGCCACCATACGTGTAGCAACTATGGTAAATCTTATATCGTTTCGAAGCCCCGGATGTTAGCTTTCTAACCCAACTGGAACCGCATCATTTGGACCTCTGTAGCTCAAGTTATGGTCATTTAAGTGCGAAGAGGTCGGCTTGACAGCTTTCCGGTTCTTTCATTTCTTCATGAATTCTCCAACTTTTCATGCTTCTTTCTTCATTCCCTTGATCCAATCTTTGCCTCCTAAACCTTAAATCACTTAAAAAAACATATCAAGGCATCTAATGGAATCAAGGAGAATTAGATTTAGCTATTTTAAGACCTAAAAAGCATGTTTTCACTCTTAAGCACAATTAAAGGAGAATATACAAAACCATGCTATTTCATTGAATAAATGTGGGTAAAAGGTGATAAAATCCCCTAGATTCAATACAAGATAAACCGTCAAAACGGGGTTTGTCAGCGTCCTCACCCTTTCCAATCACCAACCGACCTGTCCGGCCACCGACGACCGAACAATTTTCAAATTTTATGTAGACCTTTTAATTATGCTCATTGAATGTGTAGAATAGTATAATTAAATAAAAAAATACACTAGAGCAATCAAAAGCACATATAGTTAATTAAACACATAAATATATAATTATTTGGCGAATGTTAATACGCTCCAAAAATGTAAGGAGTGTTATACTTATATTAAATTCTAAAGTCTAAATTTTAAACTCTAAATTTTAAATTATATATTTTAAATTTGAATAATTGAGATGGAATATAATAAAAAAAGCACTCCTTACTAAATTAGTAAGTGTTTAAGAATGATAGGATTGCAACATGACGAACATGCAACTATGCAAGCATCATCAGCAATATAGAGACTAAATGTGAAAGTGGAGCAGACTATTCGATGGAGTTTGTCATTCAGCTCATTTTAAATTTATCTTAGTTCGATTATTTTATTAAACATATTAGACTTAAACTTTTTTAATTAAAAAAAAGGCCTTCATAGATTTTAAAATAAATTTATTAGGTTGATTCGTTAAAATATTATTTTTATAAAAATAAATTATTCTTATAAATTTTTAATTATTTACTCATAAAAAATAAAAAAATTAATAATTAATACTAATTGAGATTGTAGTCTTTTTTTTCGTTGAAATAAAAAAAATTATATTTATAAATTATAAGTATAGTTATGATATATATATATATATATATATATATATATATATGATTAATAATTGATATATAATAAATTATAATTATAAATTATAAAATATAAATTCTAGAATACATCTATTATTAATATAGATTATTTAAGCTTATTGTTTTGAAAAAAAATCCTTTAATAAATAACAAACTTAAACTTGACCCATATATTTATAACATGGGAAGAAATCAAAATCAATTTTTATTTCTCAATGTGTTGCAAGTTGAACTAAAATCAAAGTGCAATGAAGAGAGCCTTAGTTGGAGGAACATTGTGAAATTGAAAGCTACTTGCTTAAGACTACGCAAAAGCATTAAATGACTAGAAATCCTATTATCTCAAAAGTATAATCAAATCAAGTTGGAACATGATCTTTTAAGATGTTTTCATTATGCTGCCATAATAAATAGGAAGCCTTGGTTTCAAGATGTAGTATGCTATTTCTAGTTAAGATGTATTAATTACAGGTAGAGCTTTATTGAGAAAAAAATGTAAGTTTTTTATATTGTATTTTTATATTTATTTTGTGTATTAAGTAATTAGTAATTTTTTTTGTTAAAAAATTTAATTTTACCTTTTTAGTATCTTTTTACTGTTTTTGGGCTAAATATTTATTACAACAATTTTACTTTCAATACGTCATGATCATATTAGAAGTAAAATATTACTAATTTATTTATCTTATAGTTTTAATATTAGAGTAAAATATCGTTTTTGTCCCCAACGTTTAGGGTAAATCCTATTTGTGTCCTTAACGTTTAAAATGTCCTATTTGTATCCCTAACGTTTGTAAAAGCGATTCAATGTTATCCTGCCATCAATTACACACCATGAACGCTTTAGTTTGAGTTTTAAAAATCTCTTCTTAAAGTTAGAATACAAATGTCTGCGATAGAATCGATGATCCACTCCGAAAAATAGCTCATCAAAAGTTGAAACTAATTCCTACAACATTTACATAATTCACTTTTCTAGGACATAATTGAATCTAAACACAAATAGTAGGTATAATATTAAAATCGAACACATCCAGGTTAGACCTAATTGAGAATGAATACATTTAAGTGAGAATAACTGAAAAATATAATCTGATTTGTTAGTATAATTGATAGTAAGATAACATTGAATCACTTTTATAAACGTTAAGGATACAAATAGGACAATTTAAACGTTAGGGACACAAATAGAATTTACCCAAACGTTGGATACAAAAACAATACTTTACTCTAATATAATATATGAAGAGTGCTAGAAGACAGCAAATTTTGTGATTTGTAGTAATTAATTAGTCATTATTAATATTTTTAATGGTATGAAATTTTATCCAATAGTGTAAAATTACCGACTTTTTTTTATTAGTTAAATATTGACCAAATTTTAATAAAAGTGTTAACCTCTTAGACTTTCTCATAATATATAAGCCTATGTCATTGTTAAACTTCGTGAGCACTTTTAGAATAATATTTTTTTTTTTATTGTTAAAAAAAATTATTGAAAAAATGAGATAATCTATATAAGATGGTTAATAATATATCATGAAAGACAATAAATATAGATATTAAATACATTCATCATACACATACATATATGTACACCCTTTCATAATGAATACATACATATATGTACACTCCTTCATCATAATAGATACATCACACACAATATATACATATATCCACAAACTCGTTAATCAGATTTAGGTACACTACATTCTTTCATATTAGATACATATACATACATATATACATCCGATGATCCGATATTTCAAAATCTAGTCTATCCAAAAAGCCTTTAAGCTAACACTAGAGACGGCAAATGAAAAAGTCTGCCAACTCCATCCCACCAAAAATCCATCCTGCCCCGTTTAATAAGACAATTTTAAATTTTTCTCCCGCTTCACCTAATGACGGGTTGGCAGATTAGTGGGTCAAGTCCGTCAAATCTCTTTTTTTATTATTAAATATTAAATAATATATATAATTTCACAACTATGACAATAAATTTATAATTTCTAAAGACATAAAAAATTATAATTTTTAAATTCATAAATATTTAAAGTCTGCATAATTATAAATATATAATAAACATAATCATAAACTAAGTTTTTTGAAATAAAATAATAAAACAAACATTATCCAAAATATATAATTAAATATCTTTAAATTTATAATCAATCAAACATAAAACATAATCCAAAATATAATTTATAACATCTTCAATTATCATCTTTATCCTCTTGTAGATCAATAATGTCATATGAATTTGTAAAAAAAAATTCTGACAAAAAAAATACACTTGGCCCGCCGGGGAAGCCCGCCAAAACCCACGGATTAAACGGTGTGGGTTAGGTGAGCTTTTTAAGTTTGGTAGTTTCAAATTTTCAGTCCTATCTTTTTTTGTCAGTTTAATTTGCAGGCCAGTCCGGCAGGTTTTGGCCCATTTGCCACCCCTAGCTAACGCCCAGGCTAACCTATACTACAAAAAAATCGCTGGATACCGTCGGATTTACCGATGGGTTTACCAAAAAAATCTGACGGTATAAACTCACTGATAAACTATTTACCGGTGGATTTTTTGTCCATGACTATTTATCGGCAGATTTAGCAGCGGATACAAATTTTTATTTGGCGAAATTCTTGAGCTTGTTACCATCGGATTAATTCCCTAATAAATCTGATAGTAAACTTAAATTTTAAATCTTTTAAAAAAATTAATTTAAATGATAATATTTTCTTAGATGGTAACATTTTTTTTGCAATCTTAATATCCAAACAACAGCACCAAATTACACTTCTATTCTAATATACAAAAAAAAAAAGAACTTTCATTTTATTTCTCTCCAACCAAACAAAACTTCATTTCTAATAATATTTTTTTGATTTAATTCTTTGTTCTATATCTAATTTACTAATCTTGTGATATTATATTATTAGAATATAAATGAGGGAGCCACTAATCAAATAGTGTTTCAAGATTCAATGGTAATCACCTAAAAATTGGAACAAATTGATGCTTAATATAAATTACTATAGCAATAACGGTAACTTATTTAAAAAATAAAAATAAAAAAATAAGCTCACATTTATCAATTCATTCAATTTATTTGTCTGAATTTAGTAAATTTTCATTTTTTGAATTTTAAACTAAAGTAACTTGATCTTTTCCAAACAGTATGAATAAAAATAAATTATCAACAATTTATTTAATTCCATCAACAAAATAATATCAATTTAATTTTTTTTTACATAAATGACATAATTCAATAGCAACAAAGAACCATTTGTATATATTTCCATATCCAAAACTTCAATAGTAACATTAATATTAGGATGATGAGTTGCCTAATTTTTTTTTTAAAAAGAGCTTAACACACTAAAGTGGAGCAAATAGAATCAGACAACGCAAGGAAAGTAACATAATAACAAAAGAAAAATTTCCATGTCATATCTAGTATAGCCATCAACAATACTAGGGATTCACACCTCTCCACTCGTTGCAGTTAAGCATGGTCATGTTGATGATTTCTTCTACACCTTTGCTTTTATCCTAAAATATCCTCCTATTCCTTTTCATCCAAATGTTCCAAATGATCGCACAAAAGCATATCAACCATTGTTTTTGATCCTCTTTTCTACTCGATTGCTCTGTCCAACTTAGAAAATGGTCCTTCATCGAACCCGGAAAAGACCATAGTTGGCCAAAGACAGATATTCACGCACTCGACACCTGCCAAGCAAATTCACAACCAAGAAACAAGTGATAGACTTGCTCAACATCCTTGTTACATAAAACACAACTCTTATCATCCTAACTAATAATTCCGAACAGACTTAACCTTTTCTTTGTATTCACCCTGCCTATCAAAACAAACCAAGTAAATAGCTCTACTCTTGGTGGAACTAAACCTTTTCAGATGGTCTTAGTGAAGCTGTAACTGATTACATCCTCTGAAAGCCTTCCCTCCTGCAGCACCTGCACAAATGAGTTAGTTGAAAAAACACATAGTCTATCATATTTTCACACAATCCTATCCTCTCTATTATTTACTAGCCTCACATGTCTAAAAGCCTCATGTAATTGACTCAAAAGATCCAACTCTCATTGAAAAAACTCTCGCCTCCATTGGAAGTTCCAAATCCGCTCTAACTTATCCCAAAACCCACAATTCCCTATAAGCGATCCACATTGGTTTGAAACAGAGAAGAGCTCGAGGAACCGATCTTTCAAAGATCCACAACGTAACCATACATCCTCCCAAAATCGAGTCCATCATCCGTCACTAATCTCCATGGACAGGCCTGTAATCATCTTATCCCTTATATGTTGCTCTTTAATTTGTATCTGCCATATATCCCTTACAGCACACGAACAACTTACAATAATTTTATGTCCATAAATAAGAACACTAAAATAAAATTTATTATGATAATAATAAAGAAAAACACATAAACATGCATGAATAAAATAGAGCCAACTGAAGAAAGTAAATACGAGGTTAGGGTTATGACTTAAAAAGGGGTTAGAAAATTTTATTTAAAATGAAGTAAAAATGAGAATGAAATAGGGAGAGGGATGAGAGCAACCTACCTGGAGGAGGGAGTAGAGACGCAATTCTAGCAACAGAAGGTACAACAGCAGCAGCGGTACCAACAGCGGCAGAGACAGAGGGAGAAGTTTTGTTTCAGACAACGAAACAAGATTAAAGCGAGTCCAAAAAATCTTTGGAGAAGAATATAGGTGTTCAGCACTAGCAGAGGGTGGTCGGAGGGGCTGCCGAAGGTAGAGAGAGAAGAGAGAAAGAGAGAGAAAAAGATTAGAGAGAGAGTGTGTGTTTCAAAAATGAGTGGAAAGGTTCATGTTTTGAATTTATGGCAAGTTCACTGTTGGATTTATCGGCAGATATATCTGATGATAACGCATTATAGGTCAGCAAAATGCAGCATTCCACTAATTGGGTTTACCAACAGAAAAGTCTGTTGGTAAATTCCACTTTAAATTTTGCATGTATTTTTTCCGTTTTTCCTTTAATGATTACTCATGAATTTACCGTTGGAAACAAAAATTTACCGGTAATTATTTGACTTGATAAATTTGACACTTAAACTGTCGGTAAATCCGCTGGTAAAGTCAATGCTAATGTGCAATGTTAAATTCGATGGTATTCAGCGTTTTTCTTATAGTGCTAGCCATCTAGGCATCTCTAGCCCCTCCTATACTCTAACAAAAGTAGGGCTAATTCTTTAAAGATCCTCAAGTCGTGCCTAACCGGATGCCGTCAAAAGTGTGGTGCTATCATGGTCTAACTCCAAGATCACACATCATCATTGGACAGGTCTGCAGATGGCTCGCCCGTTGGCTGTACATCTCCCTCATCCCACCCACTATGGATCCTCCTCCTCCTATGGAGCCTCCTTACTAGTAGCGTTGTTAATGTCCCCATTTGCATGGATAGGCCTTTTAGTGTAGACTGACCTGAGAGCCTCACCCAGTGGTTCATACTGGGCGACTAACTAATCTACGGGTGAAAGAGGAAGTTATGGCTCTGGAGGTGGAGGTGCAGCTACCTCAGATGGAGGCTCAGAGACATGCACACTGTTTGGGTCGAGCTCAAGTGAAGTCACATGCACCGGATGAGTAAAAAACACATGTGCAGGTACGTCCAAGAGTAACCATGATAAAGGAAAGTCATACAGCATATCTGGATCAAAATCTTGACTATCTATGGCGTGTAGGGACGGTCTGTTACATAATATATAAAACCTAACACAAGGTATCCTACCAATAAAATAACTCCCAAAAACAGGATCTTCGTAAACAAACGGCCCATACATCTTATAAAACATGGCGCTTGTCTCCATCTGAGGGGAAAAAGAGGATAAGGGGTGAGAACTTGGGATTCTTAGCAAGGGTTTTATATAGTAGTATTCTTTTTACTTTCTTTGAGATTAACAATTTATTTCTTCTCAATTCTTATAAAATGCATTTATAATCATTGATTCCAGACATATTATAGAATATCACAAAATCTCAAACAAACAAAGAAAAACATAAACACACATATAGCAGTATCATCAAAGAAATTATGCAACAAACAAATATGATGTATATCTGTTCCTATACAGGTCATGAGCTCACGTGTCAATTGATTGTCCGTGACCCGATAGCATTTTCAAAATTGGCATTAAGTACCGTCATCCTAATAGAGAAACCATCCTTCCGGTCTCAAGTGGGAGATACGTATCACTAATTCCATTGAGCCTTATCTTTCGGGTTTAAAGTGGATGTTATATATTGCCGTCCCCACTGAGCCTCATCCTTTTAGTCTCAAGTGGAAGTTTTGTATCACCGTCCCCACTTAGCCTCATGCACAATATCTCAAGTGAACATTACGTTTTACCTTCCTCACGAGATCGTGCTCAAAATCAAATTCTTTAATTCAATTTATTCTATTTTTCTCAATCATATACCTCAATATCTATTCCTCAAACCTTAAATCTTATTCCCTTAAACTTTAAACTTTAATTCCTTAAACCCTAAATTCTTAAACCTCAAACCTTAATTTCTTTAAACCATAAACCTTAAACTTTAGATTTTAAACTTTGAACCTTAAACCTTAAACCTTAGAGCTTAATTTCTTAAACCTTAATTTTTTAAACTTTAAACTTTTATTCCTTAACACTTCCTTTAAATGTTTTTCTTAACTTTTAATAATTTATTCTTCTATTTTTAATCTTCAGTTCTACCTCATGAACAATATTAAAATAAACTTAAAATCAACCTCTTTCAAAGACATCTAAGACTCAACTAAAATATTCTTGAAAAATATTAATTTTTTAGGCTTATATACAACAAATAATATCATGGGATTAAACATCAAATTTATAAATTACATATTTAAAATACAATTCACACAAGCTAATTTAATTAACCCTTATCTTTTCTTAGGTTCAAAATCAATTTCCTTTTTAAAACTTCTAATACTAGTTTCTTACCTAGTTTTCAATTAAAACAAACAAGAAAATCAAGTTTCCTCTATACATTACTTCAAAGATGAAACTATTAAGGAGAATAAAAACAATAATCCTATCTCAAATTCCTACAAGAAAAATTGGTATGAGATTGAAGAGGAGGATGAGAAGATCACTTTAATCGGTTTAAAAGTTTAGTAAAAAAATTTTTAAATTTCTTTTGAAATTAGCCGAATCTAAAATTTAAAAGTATGGAAGCTTTTCTTTTGACGTGAGTTTTCTCTCTCTCTTTCTTTCAATAAAGGATTATAAGGATGAATTATATTATTAAAATATTACTTAGTAGATAATTACTAAAATTAGATATATATTAGAGTACATGTATTTACTCTATTAGAGTAAACACATTAACTATATATATATATATATAATACTAAAAATATTATTATCTCGGTTATGAAGAATTTATTAGAATGCTCTAGCATAGCTAAATTTTCGAAGGGTGCTGACCTTAATCTATATCGATAGATTTTGGGTTTGATTATTATATTATTAAATTTATCTCGGTTTATACTAAATCAGATAAAATAATAATATAATAATAATATTATATTATTATTAGTTGAGATGTCTATTTTACTTTTAATAAAAAATTATTTCGTTGCAAAAATCTGACTGTTACATTTATACTCTTGGTTTTGTATTTTGAGTGTAATTGGAATTTGGTCTTGGGTGGAGTGTCACAAATTACTATTTTATTTGCATTTTATTAGAAATTTGATTAACATAGAGTGGTTATCTAATTTTGTAACTTTGTTATACTATATTTTTTTTGTAAGATATTGGTATTCATTTATATTAATGGTATAAATTTTGCGCTTCCACTTGTACGTTCTATTTCTAACAGTAGTATCAGAATTTTAGATTGAGTCCTGGATCAATTTATTCAAAGATGTCATCTATAAAGTTTGAGATTCAATAGTTCGATGGTTGCATCAACTTTAGAATATGAAAAGTTTATATGATGGCAATGCTTACACAATAAAGTGTTAGGGCAGCATTTGCTGAAAAAGGAAAAATGTCTAGCAATATAAAATTATAAATGATGATGCAGAATGAAAAAATATTTATCAGAAATCTCTCTCTATCATTCATTTATCACAGGAAATCTTTTCAAAAAAAAAAAAAAAAAAAAACAGTTGCCATACTATGGACTAAGTTGGAGACATTATTTAGTGTTTTACAACGTCTTTATATGCTTCGTATGACAGAAAAAACTTCAATAAAATCACATATTGTTGAATTCATATCTTTAGTGACGGAGTTAATTAATATGAATGAGAATTTTTTTTTTTGGAGAACAATAAACTATGATATTGCTTTGTTCATTATCTTACTCATACAAGTATTTTCGTGAAATATTCATCCATAGGCGTAAACATCTAAATATTAATGAGACTAAAAAGTCATTTTTAAGTCATGAAAAAATGGAGTATGATAGGAGTGATAAACATGATTCATCGATTGCTTTGGTTAACTGAATAGATGATGGTTTCAAGTTCCAACGGCAACCAAGAAAAGCCTAAACTTATATTTAATGTTCGAGATAGAAGATACAGATATTGTCAATATGAAAGTCATCGGAAGACAAATTGTTTTATATTTCAAAAAAAATTCAAATACTTCAGTAAATATTGTTAAAAATAATAGAGATGTTCTTTAAATATTAACTAGATTGGTTGATTGTTTACAGAGATTTATTTTTGATATGTTATAGATTTATGTGCTTATATTTTATTTTAAATTAAATTATTAAAAATATTATTAAAATTGATTTTGAGGTGAAGATAATAAAAAATAAAAATTAATTTTTATTTCTCAATGTTTTGCAAGTTGAACTAAAATCAAAGTGGAATGCCGAATGAAGATAGCTTAGTTGGAGGAACATCGTGGAATCATGGATATAGCTATGGGAATGGAATTGTAGATGAATTGAAAGCTACTTGCTTAAGACTAGTCAAAAGGATAAATGACCAGAAATCCTATTGGCTCAAAAGTATGACCAAATCAAGTTGGAACATAATCTTTCAAGAAGCTCTTTTCATTATGCTATTTCTAGTTATGATGTATTAGTTATAGATAGAGCTTGAAAGAAAATTGCAAGGTCTTCTTTTATATAGTGTTTCTGTATTTATTTTGTGTATAAAGTTATTATTAGTTATTTTTTTAGAGAAATTTAGTTTTTTGGGTATTTTTTTTTGTTTAGGGTTAAATATTTACACTATATAATTTATTATTTTAAATGTAATTAAAACTTAGTCTTAAATAGAACGTCACAAATTATCACTTTATATTTTGTTAAAGATTTAATTAATTAGGATAAAATAATTATTCAATTTTATAATAAAAAATAACCAAAAACAATTAATAAATGCTAAATAAAATAAATATTGATTGATTTTGATTAAATTTTTTTTATTATCAAACATTTTAGAATGGAACCACTCACATAAATAAAGACGCTTAAAATGTCTTTTTTAAATATATTTTTAATAATTAAAATTCAACCTATATAATCGATCAAACTGTGTTATTTTTGTCAAAATTAGACGAAATAAATCGGTTTAATCGAAAAATCGATAAATCAAATCTTGAACCAATTTGAATTAATATTTTTTTATAAAAATGACTATAATATCCCTATTATGAAAAATGACTCAAAATATTTCTATTATATATTTTAAAAATTCTAAATTCTAATCTTTTTCTCTCTCTATGCCATTGTTGAATTAGAATTTAGGATTTTCAAAATTAATATATATAATAAAAATATTTTAGTAATTTTTTATAATAAGAGTATTATAGCCATTTTCTATAAAAAAAGAATATTAATTTAGATCGATTCAAGATTTGATTTATCGATTTTTCGGTCAAATTAGTTTATTTGGTTTAATTTTGACAAAAATAACATAATTTAATCGATTATATAAATTAATTTTTAACTATTAAAAAGCGTCTTTAAAAAAAAAAAGACGTTTTAAGCGTCTTTATGAGTGACTCCCTTTTAAAATACCAAATTGGCAAATTGATATCATCATATCAGTCATATCCAATCACCAATTACAGTTAATTAACAGAATGAGAGTTCATGAAATGCGCTTAATTATGTTAAGTTAATTCGCCGGTTTACCTACCTTAATAGCCGATATTATTGAACCATCACCACCACAAATGCTAAACAATCATGGTCGCTGCTCCACCAAGATCCTGTATAGTCTTAAATATCTCTGAAAACAAAAGTAAAAATCTAAAGAAAAACATCACAAGAAATCACAATGAATGTGGTGTATTTTATTTTTATTTTTTAAAACCTAGTATCCAAATTGGTCTATTAATAAAAGAATAAGAACCTACATTGAAATTGAATTAACTTTGACACCAGTTCCTTCTTCTCAATTCTGAATGCTTCCTTTTTCTCCGCTTCTTCTCTTTCGTCCAGACAGCCTTGGTCATAGTCAATTCACGAAGTCACATTTCCACATAGTTATTTGAAGATTGTGTCAACTCAAAATGTTCCATTCAAGTCTGCAAAAGCTCTAACACGTGGAGCAGGATGCCATGAGCAAGCACGTGAAGTCGTCAACTTGTATACTGGCTTATATGACGGCGCCTCGTCCTTGTGTTATTGTTCATACCAACTAATGCAACATGCCATCATTCAATTAATTGGATGAATGTGACATTGAGGGTTCTCCACTTTTTATGATCATTGATCAATATAGTTCCCTTTTTCTTTATGTCATTAATCAATCGTATGTTACTTTGTTTTCTTTTTGGTGTACGAGATTCCAAGTATATATCAGGGCAAGAAGAAGGTGGATTACAATGCCAATAAGTCTTAGATATCTCAAAAGACCTTAGCAAAATGATGTGGCTTCAAATGCGAGAGAATGCAATTTGTCAGAATGCCTCAAAGTAGCAATAGTGTCCAAAACTACAAATATAGTAAAAGACCGAAAAAAGGGCATCTATCATTGAAAAGAATTAATTTGGGCTTTAAAGACTAAAGAATTTCAACTCTACCATTTTTTAAGTGAATCTAATAATAACTATAGTTATTAAAAAGAAATGTAAATAACTCGCTATGTTCTTAGACAAGTAATAAGAAGTTAGTTAATTTATAATGAGTAATAAGATCTTAGCCACTCAAACAAACAAATAGAACATGCATTGAGTCTAACACACCACTTTGTTTTCAAATGACATGCAAGAGACTTATCAGCATGTTCTTGGATATAATTGTATTCAAATAAATTAAAAGACCTGAGACCTATTAGCATATATAGTTGGATGCCTTTGTAAAATTATGTCTAAAGTATTGTCAAGTAGAATGAGGGGAGTAATGTCAATATTAGTTGGGGAGGTGCAGAGAGCTTTTAATTTATTAAGGAGAGAAAAATTCATGATAAAACTTTCATTGCATGTGAAATTGGCCAATGATTAAAACCGAAGAAGAGAAGATATTAGTGATTATTAAACTATATAGACTTCCATAAAATATATGATAAAATAAATTAAATGAAACTTTATAGATATTGTGTTAGAAAAAATGAGGTTTGATAGAAGATGATGAAGGAAGTGGATTAAAGAATGTATTTTGTTAATATCTATGTCAATTTTGGTTAATGAGTTGCCAACTAAATCTTTTAAAATGGAGAGAGAACTTTTGTAATACATAGCATGATTAGCAGTATGAAATAGGAAAATATCTACACTCTCGATTAGGAGGGTGATGTACATTTATCACATCTAAAATTTACAGATGATATTATATTATTTTATTTATAGAGAAAAAATAATAAAAAATTACAAGAGACTCCTCGAATGCTTTAACTTTTGAGATAATGTAAAGGTTGAACATTAACTTTGAGACATTCAGCCTAATACTAGTGAATTGTGGTCAAAATTGAGTTCAACAGATGTGTCGCTCTCGCTTGGGTGTAAGAGGGTAGCTTTACCGGTAAATACCTTGGGATTAACTACATGGAAACTGGTAATAGAAAAAAATGAAAAAAAAAAAAACACTCGATTTGTGAAAAACTAACACTACCACTACGAGAAAAACATTAAATACTGTTAAATTTGATGATTAATTTATTAGGTAAAAAATTATCAGTAGATTCTATTTTTTTATGATAAATTCCGCCAATAATAAGTAGAAAAAAAATTGAAAAATTGGTACATTATTTCTTGGTTAATGAAATGTTATGTTTTGAAGTATTTACAAAACTTTATTGTTAGATTTATTCGCAAATAAACGTGTCCTAAATTCGAACAGTAAACTAACTCTCTTTCTCTCTCTCCAATCACCTCTGTCATATGTTCCCATAGTTCTGTCATAGCTGTTGTTGCTCCTTTTGCCTCCAACAACAGTTGTTGACATTCCGGTGATCACTGACAACCACCTCTAACCACCCGTCTCCTTCTCCGGTAACATCATCATTTTCTAATTAATTTTCGTTTTTATTTTAGTTAAATTTAAGATTAGTTTAGGTTTTAGTTATTAATTATTATTATGATTTAGAAGATGTTTGTTTTACAAATTTAGAAGGTTTTGAAAGTTTAGTAATTGCGTGCATTTGAGTTGATTAATGTTTTATGACTTGATTATCTTTATTAAAAATTTTATTAATCTAATTTTGAATATTGAAGTTTGTTTAAATGATTTAGTCGAAATTGATTAAAGATTAAAAAGGAATACTAGCTCTAATAATAAAATTTATTAGTAACAATGCTTGAAACCTCTTGGTGGGTGGATTAGGATTTAAACTCTTATTTGTTGCCTTAATAATTGAAAAAATTAATAACTTAAAGACAATTAAAGATAACAAACAAAAAAAATTTATATTGAGTAAATTGTTTGATATTTGAAAAGTTAAGAAGGGTTGAGAGATATTTGGTTTAGATGGAACCCTTGAAGGATGGAGAAATCTGAATTTTAAGGGAGGTTCTGTCGAAAGTTTTACAAAATTTTGAATAAAATTAAAAAATAAGAATGATGAAAATTGTTGTTGCTTTCGAGACTAGAAACTTTGTCTTAAAATTTAATTTGATTAATTCTAAGTAAAGAATTATGTTTTGAAAAGTTTTATTAAGTTTTAATGGATGCAAATTTGAATTTAATTGGTATGCTCGACGAAGTATATTGACGGGTCTGCGACTTTTATGAAGACAAACGCCAGACTAGTATGTAACTTATTTCATTTTGTTATTAAGTTCGTATTCTCTTTGAAATATAATGTCATTATTACTTGATTTAACATGTTTCAATCTGCATAGTCTAAGTCATTAGATCATAATGCGACGATGGCGGAGACTTTCAAGTATACTCACACTTTGAATGAGAACAAGGAGAGATTTGTTGATAAGTGGTTTGTGGATATGTGATTAAACATCGTGTGGTATAAATTTTTCAATTAACTACAGTCCTAATCATAACACGTGTTACACAGGAGTCCTACACTCAAATATTGGAGGCCGCAACCCAGCAATTTCAGCTGACTGGAGACAACGGCAACAATTTCACTGCATCAGAAGTCGATCCTGACACAGTTTGGCACGAGACCGCATCTGAGCCATACAAAAATTGCGTCTATGGGTTGGGATCATTCTTCACACTGGAACCTTTATCCACCTCTGCCACCAGCTGGCTCATCGATCTGGAGAACAATGTCGATTTGAGGGAGCAGGTACTAGAGCTCACCCGGAGCCTTCACGAATAGGCACAGCAGCTGTAGCAGTTTAAGGAGAGGTATCAGGAGATCTTCACACGTGTGTCATTTCTCAAGGAGTGAAGGCGGGTACTAGAGTGGCTTTAGTGGATGGAGCAACAGATGACGGTGTACCAATATCAAATGCGGACCAGTGGCAGCGACACTGCTGGTGACAGTGGCGCTGCTAGAGGGGCACTGACATTACCGCCTAGTCCATCGTCTCAATAGGACCTGGGCGATGACGACGATGACTATCAGGATTTTTAAAGTTTAGAGTTTTGTTCTAGACTATTTCATTATATTTTATTTATTTGACTTCTAACCTTTTTATGTGCACTTGATATTTAATTTACCATATTTGGTTTCTATTATTTAGAATTTGACTACTAATTATACAGAAAATAAATTTAAATAAATAATTAAAAAAAATTTTTGACCACCTATTATGTTTAAAATAAAAAAAATCTGAATTTACCGTCAAATTTATCAGAAAAAAATTCGACGGTAATTAGACGGGAAAGAAAATAGTGGAGCGCCAAAATTACCAACAAAATTTTTTGCCATTAATTAAATAGTTTTTAGACAAAGAATCAGTCGCAGAATTCGATGGTAATTACCGGCGGATTATTTACGTTATTCCACCAGTAAATCCAACGATACTCAACGTTTTTCTTATAGTGTAAGAACCTTAGTAAATTTGTTAAACTAATTCTTATTAAATCAATTATCAATAGACTGCCTATCATTTATCTCAGATTGTATCAGATGTCAAATGTGGTTGCGTAGAAAATAATTTCATTGCTAAGAAGATTCTTCAATGGTAAAGAGGATGGAAAAGATAACATGACTTCTGTAAGTGAGAGATGGTAAATAGGCTGGCCAAATAAGCTAGGAGATTTTGGTGTTGGAGATGTAGTGGTTCGTAATATTTTACTTTGTAAATTGTAACCTAAATTCTCTAGGAAAGATTGTTTGTTTTAGAAGAAAGTTGTATGCTCGTATAATAATTTGAATCCTAATTAGTTGTTGTCCACCCATAAATTATCTATAAAAAGAGAATTTATGAAGAGATATATGTTAATTACAAATAAATAAGCAACATATGAGGGAGAAGATGATTAATAATTTTTCCTTTGACGTAGAGGATGGTAGAATAATAAGATCCTAGGAGAATAAATGACTACAATATGAAAATTTGAAAGCCTCGATTTATTCTAAGATTCTTCTCGGTTTCAAGTAAAAATAGATTCATAATTGGAGATTGTGAATTTTGAGATCGGATAAAATGGTTCTAAAATTTTTAATGGAGGCTAAACTTCATCAATGGGAATTAGAGCTTTCAAACGAACTTGTTGGTGTCTTACAATTGGTTAGATTGACAGTAAAAATGCAGAATAAAGTAGCGTGAAAATTTGATAAAAAAAAATGTATTTATTTTACTAATTTTTTTATGTAGGAGGTGTTGTAAGCAAAATTCACTAAAGGAATTTAGAAATGAGTTGTTCTACTTCGAATCGAATTATTTAGCTTGTTTCTTTTAGTAGGCCAAGTTAACACTAAAAATCACTTGGGTTGATTGAGTATAATTGAACAATGTGATACTATGCATGTGCTTTGTAAAAATGAAGTGAAAATTATGCAATATTTATTTGGTACTTGGAAATTTACTTGAGGTGTGATGTGTTTGGATTTTGGATTGTTGATATTGGATGACTTTGGACCATTTCAGGTACCATAAAGCAAATCTTTGAGAGTTAGAGTTGTGCTAATGGAAAAAAAAAAGGGAAAAATGGTTAATTAGATTCTTTTCTATTATACGAAATATTTGATTAAAAACAAATGATATCATCTTTTAAAGTAAAATAGCAATGATGACAAACAATATTGATAAGTCGTTTAATATTTGATGTGGTGGATAATTTTTATAGTGATTGATGAAAATGTTAGATATAAGCGATATAAAATGAAAATATTATAAAATTTGTATCTTGTTCTATTTCTTTTTTTACTTATTTGTTTGGTATGTTTGCTCTATCTTATTGTGTTAGATTTTTTTTTAAAAAAACAAAATAATTAAAAAGAAAATTATTAATTTTTTAAACGATAAAATTAGAGAGAAAAACTTTAATGTCAATTCACATGATAGTAATATCCTATCTATGCTAATTCCTATAGTAAACGAGTGTATTTACTAATAATTACTAATTTTTTCTCTACAAAAATAACCATAGTTACAATTCTTCCTTTTCACTGAAAAAAAGGAAAACAAAAATTCAGAATCCTATCCTATATTCTATATATTGCTTAAAACAAGGTCCAGTAGTCATGAATCATGATGACTAATGAGTCATTACCCAACATATAGCTTGCTAATTGGTACGGTTGCCACTTGCTAGGCCCCGGATGAAGTCCTTTTATTTAGTTGAGTCATTAGTGTCTCTGTTTATTGGGATATGATTTGATCCCATCATTTTTGTTAAAACTTGTATACATCCACACAATTGCCATTCTGCATATTGAAAATGTTCAGAATCCATACATATAGAGGCATAACATGTCTATTCTGTTTGGAAATATCTCATGTTGCCACATGAAATGGACTAGACATCCAGTTGTGTGTTTCTTCTTGATCAGACATCATATTCATTATTGAGTTCCACCCATCACAACTGCTATGTATAAATTTGATTAGTTATAAGTTGTAGCTAAAAGCCAAAAACAGTTCCAGATACCCTTTTGGTATTATCAATTATTATTCATGACAGTGTAGATCTCAATAGTTTACTCATTTTATCAATATAGGATATCATTATAGATCTCAATAGCTTACTCATTTTAGTCCCTCAAATTCAAAATTCACTATATTAGGGTCTCCGAGATCCAGTTTTAGGCATCATATTAGCTCTTGAACTAGAATTGACTCTGATTTTTCATGCTGGACACATAGTTAAACAACGATGCCATTTAACCCTGTGTCCGGGTCAGAGTATGTTCAATACTCCATTCGCAAAACTCAACATCGAAAAGGATCCAAAGAACAATATAAGACTAACATGATTACAACTGCAAATAAGAAGACCACCTTAAAAATTTACTCAACGTTATATGAATAATAAGTTTCATAGCTTCAACATGGTACCATAAAAAGCTAACATATATATAGATAGACTTTCATATTAGAAGAGTTTCTTATATATAAGCAATAAAAGACTTCAATCCTTTATTAACTGATATCAGTAAACTTTACTAACATTTTTTTATTCTATCTAGATTTTAACTACCTAATGAAATACCTCCCATACATCATGCACCTCATCTAAATAGTTGTGATTATTTTTCCAATCCACTTAGTTCAAAAGATTATAATTCAAGCCCAGGGTTCATTTAAATGATGAGTAGTATATATAGGATAAAAACAGAAAGATAAAAATATTGAATAAGCTTTGATATTTGAGAAAAGTTTGAGACTGGTGCAAAGCATCAAAAAGTTTTTGCATTGAATCTGCTTCCATCACTGCTTTTGCTTGTGCTTCTGACATTCTGTTCTCCCCCACCGCTTGCTCTGCTAACCTTTCTACTTCTTCAATTGCAGCCTCAGATTTTAATACTTTTTCTGATTCAGCTTCTTTCATTATTTGTTCTTGTTTCATGTTGCAACCTTTCAGTTCATTATTCATCAACTGGACCAAATAAAAAAGTGATGATTATTTATTTTTGAGATATTTAATGTGAAATGTAAACATTATTTCAATTAAGGATGGAAAAATTGAAAGCTAAGATTGAGAGATCTCATGACAACCTTTTGTTTTGATATTTGTGCTTCATGGTAAAACTCCATTATTGCTTTCTTAGGCCCTACTACTTCTTGTCTTATGACTTCATCTTTCATCTTGTCCTACAAAATTGGAAACAATGATGCATTACATAACACTGTTCACCCTTTGTGCACATAGAACTTGCATGGTCTTTTATAGCAATATATAATTCCTAGGACAATTATGTCCTTGTTCCTAAATACCCATTTATCATGTACTCTCTCATGATGGTAGAAACAAATTTGGTATATGTTTAGTGTATCTAATAAGCAATGAGCACATTTGAATTTTTTGATCCATAGTTGACTTACTAGCAAGAACAAGGGCTCATCATCATCTGAGTTTAAATTATTTGATGATGAAGATCCACCAACTGTTTGTCTAGAATGCAAATTTTCATAAAATGAGATGGAATCATTGTTGTCTGGGCTCTCATTTCCAAAGCTTAATGGCGGGTTGTTGTTTTCTTCATAATCCAACTCAACTTCTGGGTAGTTATTAATGCGGACCCTGTAACAAGATTGATAAAAATAAACCACGTTATACATGGATGCAAAGAGATATTCACAAATAAAAGAAAGATTTTTTTAATTAATCCTTCAAAAATTTTATTTTAAATATTTTGATTCTAATAAATTTTGTTTCATTATAAGTCTCAAAAAATTACTGTTGTTAAATAAATTAGTCTCAAAAATAAAAAATTGTTGTAGAATAAAAGATATATAAAATAAAGATGTATAAATAGAAGACTCTATTATCAATATAATTTGCTCAATAATATTTATATATATATATAATAATATATATGTTGTATTGTATATATATACAAAGATAAGAAAAAGTATTAAAAATAAAGAGAGAGAGAATTGCATTTGTTTATTGTTACTATCTCAATATAATAAAGATGGTTAATATTGCTATTAATATTATATGTAAAGAGTAATAGAAAATAGAATTTAAAATACTTATAAAATAAAAGAAGAGAAAGAATTGTAATAGTAATATAAGGAGAAGGGTATTTGATTGCAACATAAAAGGGAATTGATTTCTTATTATTTGGTTGTGTGTTTTTATTCAGAGGCTTGAGCCTCTATTTATAGGTGTACAAGATGACATTTTTCAAACTATAATAAATAGAGTCATCCTTGATAAACTAAGTTACTTTGGAAATGGGCATCCACATATGATCTTATCACAACACTCCCCCTTAGATGCCCATTTAGGATTATTGCCTCATTAAAACCTTACTAAAGAAAACCCTATGGGAAAAACCTTAGTGAAGGAAAAAGAGTACAATATCCTTTGTGATGGAAACCGCCTCATTAAAAACCTTGTCAAGAAAAACCCAATGGGAAAAAACCTGACCAAGGGAAAAAGAGTACAGTCTCCCCCTCATGCCGACATCATTTAATGTCTCGAAATCGGCGCATCCCAATCTCATGTACCAATCTTTCAAAGGAGGATTTTGGGAGCGACTTTGTAAATAAATCTGCCAGATTATCACTTGAGCGAATCTGTTGGATATCAATTGTCCCTTGATTTTGAAGATCATGAGTGAAGAAGAATTTGGAAGAAATATGCTTTGTTCTATCACCTTTGATGTAGCCGCATTTAAGTTGAGCAATGCATGCTGTATTATCTTCAAACAGGACAGTTGGAGCTATCTTATGATCAATCAGTCCACATGATGACAGAATATATTGAATCAGACTCCTCAGCCAAAAACACTCGCGACTAGCTTCATGAATCGCCAGTATTTCAGCATGATTAGAGGAGGTTGCTGCTATCGTCTGTTTCGTGGACCTCCATGATATAGCTGTACCACCATATGTGAACAGGTATCCTGTTTGAGATCTCCCTTTATGTGGATCAGACAGGTATCTGGCATCTGCATAGCCAACTAGTTGTGACTTGGATCCATAGGGATAAAACAATCCCATATCAACCGTTCCATGAAGATATCAAAAAATTTGTTTGATTCCACTCCAATGTCTTCTGGTTGGAGAGGAACTATACCTTGCTAGTAAATTCACCGCGAATGATATGTCAGGTCGCGTATTATTAGCAAGATACATTAGCGCTCCAATGGCACTAAGATATGGTACTTCAGGACCAAGGATATCTTCATTCTCTTCTTTAGGACGGAATTGATCCTTTTTCACATCCAAAGATCTTACGATCATTGGTGTACTTAATGGATGTGACTTGTCCATATAAAATCTTTTCAAGATCCTTTCTGTGTATGTTGTTTGATGAATAAAGATCCCACCTTTTATATGCTCGATCTGCAGGCCGAGACAAAACTTAGTCTTTCCAAGATCTTTCATCTCAAACTCTTCTTTTAGAGTTTTTATAATTGTTGGAATCTCTTCAGAAGTCCCAATGATATTTAAATCATCAACGTACACAGCAATTATAATGAACCCAGATGTAGTTTTCTTTATGAAAACACATGGGCAGATATCATCATTCTTGAATCCGTTTTTGGCTAGATACTCAGTAAGACGATTATACCACATTCGTCCAGATTGCTTTAGACCATATAAAGATCTTTGCAATTTGACTGAGTATAACTCTTGTGAATATTCACTGGATGGTTTAGATATCTTTAGTCCTTCAGGGACTTTCATATAGATATCCCGATCTAATGAGCCGTATAAATAGGCTGTTACCACATCCATTAAATGCATATGCAGTTTATGATATACAGATAAACTGACCAAATAACGCAATGTTATCGCATCCACTACAGGGGAATACGTTTCTTCATAATCTATACCGGGCCTTTGTGAAAAACCTTGTGCCACAAGTCGGGCTTTATAGCGCACAACTTCATTTTTCTCATTTCGTTTTCTCACAAATACCCATTTGTATCCAACAGGTTTTACATCTGCAGGTGTACGGACTATAGGTCCAAAGACTTCACGTTTTGTAAGTGAGTCTAATTCAGCCTTCATGGCTGCTTCCCATTTTGGCCAATCATTTCTTTGTCGACATTCTTCAACTGATCTTGGCTCAAGATCCTTATTTTCATGCATGATATTCAATGCCACATTATATGCAAATATTTCATTGACAATTGTCTTATTTCGGTCCCATTTCTCTCCTGTAAAGACATAATTTATTGAGATCTCATCATTTTCACAATTTTCAGGTATCTGAACGTCTTCTAGCGTTATATCAGAATTTTGGACAACTGCCGGTGTCTTTACTATGTCTTTTTCAACAGGAATCGTATTTACCTCTTTTCTCTTTCGAGGATTTTTATCTTTGGAACCGACAGGCCTGCCACGCTTCTGGCGTGTATTTGCTTCCGTGGCTATTTGTCCTACTAGGACATCAATTCGAATTGGGGCATTTTCCGCCCTGCCACGCTTCTGGCGTGAATTTGCTTCAGTGGCTACTTGTCCTACTGGGACGTCAATTCGAATTGAGGCATTTTCCGCTGGTATATAAGATTTGGTTATCCTCTTTGTATCGGAAAATGCATCAGACAATTCATTTGCTATTCTTTGCAAATGTATAATCTTTTGAACTTCTAGTTCACATTGCCCTGATCGAGGATCTAAATGCATCAACGATGATGCATTCCAATTAAGTTCCTTTTCAAGAAGCTTATTCTCTCCCCTAATGTTGGAAATTTTGATTCATCAAAATGACAATCCGCAAACCTGGCTTTAAATACATCTCCAGTTTGTATCTCAAGATACCTCACTATAGAGGGAGAATCATATCCAACATATATTCCCAATTTTCTTTGGGGTCCCATTTTGGTGTGATTAGGTGGTGCAATGGGAACATATATTGCACACCCAAATATTCTTAAATGGGAAACATTTGGCTACTGGCCAAAAGCTAATTGCATAGGAGAGAATTGATGATAACTCGTTGGCCTCAAACGAATAAGTGCTGCGGCATGTAAAATAGCATGCCCCCAAGCCGAGGTTGGGAGATTTGTTCTCATAAGCAAAGGTCTAGCAATCAATTGGAGGCGTTTAATAAGTGATTCTGCTAACCCATTTTGTGTGTGAACATAAGCCACTGGATGTTCAACACTTATTCCATTAGCCATACAATAAGCATCAAAAGCTTGGGAAGTAAATTCACCAGCATTATCAAGACGAATTGCTTTGATTGGATTTTCTGGAAATTGTGCTTTTAATCAAATAATTTGAGCCAGTAATCTCGCAAACGCCAGGTTGCGAAAAGATAATAAGCACACATGTGACCATCTCGAAGATGCGTCTATCAGGACCATAAAATATCTAAAAGATCCACATGGTGGATGAATAGGTCCACATATATCACCTTGAATCCTCTCTAGGAATTCAGGGGACTCAAATCCAATCTTTAATGGTGATGGCCTTAAAATTAACTTCCCTTGAGAACATGCAGCACAACAAAATTCACTAGTTTTAAGAATCTTCTGGTCCTTTAGTGAATGTCCATGAGAGTTTTCAATAATTCTTCTCATCATGGTTGTTCCCGGATGACCCAATCGGTCGTGCCAAGTTATGAACTCATTTGAGTTAGTAAACTTCTGGTTTACAATGGCATGTGATTCAATTGCACTAATCTTGGTATAATACAACCCAGATGAAAGTGAGGGTAATTTTCTAATATAACTTTCTTATTTGAATCATGAGTTGTGATACATAAATACTCATGATTTCCCTCATTCATAGTCTCAATATGATATCCATTTCGGCGAATATCTTTAAAACTCAACAAGTTTCTTCGAGACTTGGTAGATAACAGTGCATTATTTATTATAAATTTTGTTCCTCCAGGAAACAAAATTATAGCTCTTCCGGAGCCTTCTATCACATTGCCTGAGCCAATAATAGTGTTAACATATTCCTCTTTTGGCACAAGATGGGTAAAATATATCACTTTTGAGAATATTGTGCGAACTTGCACTATCCGCAAGGCATACATCTTCATTACATATCCTTGCCATTCTCTTCAAAAACAAATAATAATAAAATGAGTAGTATGCACAGTTAAATTGAATACTTGATCAGGATTATTTTTCTAAGAAACACTGTACATAAAATAATGTCATATACTGAAATTTTATTTTAAAATTTGACACATTTAATAATTTCAAAATTCATTAATATTTCATTATTTATGTACATCACATTTGAAACTTAAATACATAGAAAATAAAACTTAACAATAAGTTCTTTACATTATTTATTTACATATATACTTCACAATCCCACATATTAAACTATTCCATCATTGATCAAATGACCAATATTTTCTTCAGGGTCCTCAAAGAAATCAGATACATCATAATGAGTGGTGGAGTTCTCAGCATCATTTGAAACAAAATTTGTTTCCTTTCCTTTGTCGTTCTTTTTCGAATATGCCTAGTAAAGATCGACTAGGTGCCTTGGGGTATGACAGGTACGTGACCAATGGCCCTTTCCACCACAGCGAAAACACTTCTCCTCTGTTGATTTATTCTGCCCGATATTCCTTTCTTTATCCCACTTCTGGTGAGATCCTCTCTTTTGAACATAATTCTTTTTCCTTCCATAATTTTTCTTGTTATTAAAAGCTTGCCATTTACCTCTTCTGGGGTAATGATTTGCCGCATTTACTTCAGGAAATGGGGCGGCGCCAGCTGGGCGCGCTTCATGATTTTTCAATAACAACTCATTGTTGCGTTCGGCAACAAGAAGGCAAGAAATTAACTCAGAATATTTTTTAAACCCTTTTTCTCGATACTGCTGCTGCAGGAGCACATTCGAGGCATGGAAGGTTGAGAAAGTTTTCTCCAACATATCATGATCAGTTATTTTTTTCCCCACACAATTTCATTCGTGAGGTGATTCGAAACATTGCAGAATTATATTCATTTATAGATTTAAAATCTTGTAAACGCAAATGCGTCCATTCATATCGGGCCTGAGGAAGTATTACCGTTTTCTGATGATTATACCTTTCTTCAAGGTCTTTCCAAAGATCTGCAGGATCTTTTAATGTAAGATATTCATTTTTCAATCCTTCGTCAAGATGACGACGAAGGAAAATCATGGCTTTAGCTTTATCCTTCTGGGATGCATTATTTTCAGCCTTAATGGTATCTCCAAGATCCATTGAATCAAGATGGATTTCAGCATCTAGTATCCATGATAAATAATTGTTTCCAGATATATCAAGAGCATTGAATTCAAGATGAGATAGGTTCGACATAATGAAAATTTGTTACCTGAGTCTTCCTAAAAATTTGATCAGAGTCTCGTGCTGATAACATGTTGTAGAATAAAAGATATATAAAATAAAGATGTATAAATAGAAGACTCTATTATCAATATAATTTGCTCAATAATATTTATATATATATATATATATAATAATATTATATGTTGTATTGTATATATATATATACAAAGATAAGAAAAAGTATTAAAAATAAAGAGAGAGAGAATTGCATTTGTTTATTGTTACTATCTCAATATAATAAAGATGGTTAATATTGCTATTAATATTATATGTAAAGAGTAATAGAAAATAGAATTTAAAATACTTATAAAATAAAAGAAGAGAAAGAATTGTAATAGTAATATAAGGAGAAGGGTATTTGATTGCAACATAAAAGGGAATTGATTTCTTATTATTTGGTTGTGTGTTTTTATTCAGAGGCTTGAGCCTCTATTTATAGGTGTACAAGATGACATTTTTCAAACTATAATAAATAGAGTCATCCTTGATAAACTAAGTTACTTTGGAAATGGGCATCCACATATGATCTTATCACAACAAAAATCATATTATAAGATAATTTAATAGTCATTATAGAACAACCAATGAAAGTAATAAAATTTTATTAAGAAACTAAAATATTTGTTCTATTTTTTTTTTAAATATCAATATAGGTATTTATTCTAAAAATATGCTTACCGTGGATTACGGTTGAGTGGAGATAGACGTCGATACTTATATCTTTGAGCCGCTAAGTTATCCCAATAAGAGGTCATATTCCCTTTGTATATAACATGAACACGAAAGTGAGGTGGCAACCATTTCAATACAGTAGTCTCAATCTCAACATCATCCTCTCGATTCTTCTTTTTCTTGAATATCCTTCCAAATTCAATTGGAATTCAATTAATTAATTAATTAAGAAAACATATTTATTAAACTATGTTATATTATATAAACCTGGAAAGTGCACTCTTTCTGCTTCTCTTAGTTGATGAGCCAAGAACTAATACTCTGATGTCCACTTGAGAGGACACATATTCAAGGATTCCAGCTGCCACATTCTCGTCGCGAACTATCACTACCTCATATTGCACCTGCATTATCATATACTTGCTCGCTCATCACATTGCGGGGGAAAAAAATTAATTAATAGTTAATAATTAGAATAACTAGTGTAAAATAATACATTTCTTTCAGTACAATAGCTACGATGTGGAATTAGCATTTCCATAACCTCATCATCGGATTGCGCCTGGTGGATACCTAGATCGAACACAAATGAATGTGTTTTCAGTTAGACACACACATACAACACGAACACGTACATAATATATATTATTTAAAAAAAAAATACGCGCGCACCAAAAATCAGTGAGTAAGTACCTGTTGGTGGGGTTCGAACAACATGGATTAGTATGACAGGGTTAACACCTATAAAATTTCTATTCACGAGGGCCCAACTGAGAGCAAGTTTACTGGGTTCTTTATTGTCCACTGCTATGGCTACATGCCCTCTTGCATAACCTCTCCACATTCTTAGTGATTATGTTAGTAGTGTATAGCCACTAGTTCACTACTATAACACACAGAAGTTTGCATACATAAGCGTCTCTTAATTATTATCACTAAATAAACAAGAGAGTTGTATTATATTATGTTATATATAACAAGATCGAAAAAGGATGAATCTGAACTAACTAAATCCGTAAGAGTAGGAGAAAAGTATGAAGAAGCCAGTGACTACTTGTTAGTTATTACTGATTCATTCAGATCTCAGTTCTCTTCTCTTCCCTGTACACACAGAATTGACAATTGATACTATGTAGTGGAATTAATGGGCTTTAACACTGACAACACTGGCCCAAACAGTAAACCCAACAGACAAAAATGAAAAAGTTCTGATCCGAAATGGGTAAGAAGAAATATTAGAAAAAAAATGGTTTTTGAATATCTATTCTATTATATAAAAATTAGTTTTATGCACTTAATGATAAAGTTGAGATGACATGCTTCTGAAAGTGTTTTTCGATTTATTTTTTTAACTCATTAAATACAAGTTATTACGAGAAACTAACTATATCTACTAATTGATTTGATTAAATATTTAAATATCGAATTAATTTATTATAATTTATATCAATTTGATTTGGTAGTATTTTTTAATTTATTTCTTTTAATGTTTTATTTTTAATTTATTCAACCAAATTCATCATGTGTATTAATTAATATACTTAATATACTAAAATTGGATTTTCTCCCAGCTAATAAAGGTGACGTGTCGATCTCTCGTGAGTCCATTTTCCCTCCAAAATGAATGAAATTTTTCATCTATTCTAAATTATTTTATAAAAAATAACTTTATTATAATTATATTATAATTAATATTTAATAAATAATATATAATTATACTAATTTAGGAACATATATTCGTTATAATTAATCAATATTTAATGCACTATTAAACTATTTTTTAATTATCAATTAAAAATACTTTTAATCATTTAATAATAATAATAATAATAATAATAATATTATTATTATTATTATTATTATTATTATTATTATTATTATTATTATTATTATTATTATTATTATTATTATTATTATTATTATTATTATTATTGTTATTGTAAGGTATTAATTATCAGATCGTAATTATTGTTATTATTATAATTATATAAAGTCAATATTTAATGCATTATTAAATTAATTATCAATAAAAAATATTAATATTAATTATTAAATTATTATATTAATGATATAATACTACTTGTCAATCATTAATATTTTTTAATTATTATTTTTAATCAAGCATAATTAGTGACGAATTGATACATACATTAACGGTGAAAAATTAATATCGATATCAATTAATAATAATAATAATAATAATAATAATAATAATAATAATAATAATAATAATAATAATAATAATAATAATAATAATCTATCTTCTATTATATAAAAATTAGGTTTCTATACTTACCGATGAAGTTGACGTAGCATGTTTTTGAGAATGTTTTCTAATTTATTTTTTTAATTCATTAAATTCAATTCATTATGATAAATTAATTATATCAACTAATTTATTTGATTAGATATTTAAATATCACATAATTTATTATAATTTATATTAATCAATTATTATCAATTACGTTAATTCATTACTTTATAAGACGCATAACAAAATAAATAATTTATTATTTATTCTAATTGAATGTAATAAAATAATAAATACATATTAATTTAGTTAAAAAATTACTTTCTCCTGTATAATTTATTATAGATGTTTTTATATAAAATTAATAATTAAAAATTATTAAATATTATTAAATTATCAATTATATGTCAGTTTTTGGTCATCTTACTACATATACATAATTAATAACTATGACATTCAGTAGCAAAAAAAAAGATATTATAATGATATTAATAAAAAATTGAAAAAAAATATTTCAAGACAAAATATTAATGATATTATATGGATATAAGAGATTAATTTGTATAATATATATATATAAAAATATAAATATATATTAAAAATAAGTTAATCAATATATATATATATATATATAAATATATATAAAATAATTAATTTAGTATTGTAAATATAATATTTTGAAATATCATAATTATCTAAAAATTCATACTTATATTTGACTTTCGTAAATAATAATAGAAAGAAAAAATATGGGAATAATGTATCTAATTTAATAGAATAAATTATTATATGAGAATTATGGTAAGAGATTATAATGTGAATAATAAATTACCTTAATGGGCCTTCTTATTCTCGAATATATAAATATCTAAAGCCTCTTAACGGTGATTCTTCATATTTTTTTAAAGGTGGTTTTTCGTTTTACCTTTTTTATTTTTTGGTCCTAAACAATTTCACAAACTATAATAATAGCTACATACGAAGTTGTTTATTTTATTCTTCGATTTTCATCACCATCTTCTCTTCTTCTTTCTTTTCTTCTTTGATTTTAGGTTTATTATTAACGTTGTTGTTTCGGCAGCACTCTAATAGAAAAGAGGTCCTTTCTTACTATTCTCAATACTTACCTAACACGTAATGATATTTACAAATTAATGTTGTGCGATAAATCAATTTTTGGTCAAGTCAATAGTCCTATTTGTGACCAATAATGTGTGTGTGTGTGTGTGTGTGTGTGTGTGTGTGTGTGTGTGTGTGTGTGTGTGTGTGTGTGTGTGTGTGTGTGTGTGTGTGTGTGTGTGTGTGTGTGTGTGTGTGTGTGTGTGTGTGTGTGTGTGTGTGTGTGTGTGTGTGTGTGTGTGTGTGTGTGTGTGTGTGTGTGTGTGTGTGTGTGTGTGTGTGTGTGTGTGTGTGTGTGTGTGTGTGTGTTGATAAATCAATGTGTGTGTGTGTGTTGATAAATCAATCTCTCTTTCATTTTATATAATTTAATAATTAATATCAGATCGTAATTATTTTATAGATAATTATTGTAAGGCATAAAAAATTATTAAATTTTATCAATAATTATTAAGGATAAATAATTATTATAATAAATATAATGTCAATTTAAATGATATACAAATAAATCATGTTAAACATAACAATTTAAAATAGTTACTTTTGAAAGAATATAGTTTATGATATTTAATTTTTTATTATTTATTAAAAAAACATAATTACTTAACGATATTTATTTTTTAAATCCACTATGTATGTAATTTTATTTTTTTTTAACAAAATTTTACTCATGATGGTAATTCTTCTAATGGTGTAAATGCGGATAATTATATTTTTACTTTTTGATATAATCGATATATTATTAATAATGAATAGTAATTAACCCTTCATATTTTTAATCAAAGCATTTTGACGATAATTTCTATTTATAGATATTAATGGATGATTGTTTCTTTAAAAATAAAATGCATTATAATTTTAGGTTATTGCATAATTAACAATAATACTTGATTATTTCTTTAAAAATAATTTGCATTATGATTTTAGATTATTTCACAATACTAATTAATGTTCATAATATTGAATTACTCTAAATTTTTTTATGTTCTATCGTTAGTAGTTAATCCCGAATTAAAAAAGATTATATGAATTGTTGAATAGTCCAAGTATAATCGGAATTAATTTAGTTTATTTGTTTATTAATATAATTGATTGAAAACATAAATGTTAAATAAGACAAGTAAATGATTATAAAAATAGAATGTTAGTAATTATTTAAAATAGATAACAAAATAAGTTATAGGGTATTATTTTATTTGAATTATTAATAATTAAAAGAATAAAAGTTCAGTAATTATTTTTAAAATAGACATTAAATTTAATTTTATGGTACTAATTTATTTGAGTTATTAATAAAATTTTATAATTTTCAGATTTATATCTACTCAATTTATGTAATTTATTTTATTCTACTTTAACAAAAAATTGAGATGTGTATTTTTAATTATTTATTTAAAAAATATAGCGAAATGAGTTATATCAGTTATAATTAATTATCGATAATAATTATTAATTAATTGATTGTATTAATTTGTAATATGAATAACGTATAATAAATGTTATGAAATTAATTTTAATAAATTAATAACTAATAAATAAAAAACTAAAAAAGACTTTTTTTTATTACTTTTTAATGGCTATACGTTTTTATAATTTCACTTTCCCTTTATCTCTTTCTTTCACATTTATTTCTTTTAATTTATTGAACTAAATCAATTATACTAATTATTTATATTAACTAATTAAGTACTTTTTAATGGGTTATTATAACTGTACCTTTGGATCATAAGTTAAAAATATTATAAAAAATATTTATAAAAGTTGTTGAAAAATAAATATTTTTAAAATGTATCCTTAAGACACAAATTAACTAAATTATTTTTCAATTTCATGTGTTTGATTCATTTAATTGTATTAATTATAACTAATCAATTATATAATTTGATTTTATTAGGATAAATATTTCATCATTTAATATTTTATTTGATTCATTAAATTACATTAATCATAAATTCAAATATTTAATTTAATTAGAGTAAATATTAAATTATTTTAAATTTTGTTTGATTCATTAAACCAAATTAATTATAACATTTGATTAAGATAAATATTAAATTATGTAATAAATAATATATAAAGCAATGAAATAAATGAACTCAATTAATTCAATTTATTATCTTATTATTTTATATATCCCTTTTTTCTCTTTATTTTATACTTCAGATAAAATATTTGTAATTTTTTATTTTTATTTTTTTATCTTAATTTTGTTAATATTTTTTTATGATTTTGTTTTATATTAAATTTTTTTATTTATTTTGATTAATAATTCTTAAGGATATTATTATTTTATTTAAAGATAATTTAAATTTTTTGTAATATTTTTATAAAAGTTGATTAATTGGTTTTTTAAAATATTTTTTTTAATTTTTTTAATAAGATCGTATTTTGATTTTTCTCTTTCATCCTTTGTATTAATTAATTATATTAATCTTCTATTGCAATACATTTTTATCTACTCCACACATTATTTTTTTATTTTCTTTTATTTTTTTAATTGCTCTTTTTACTTTATTTTTAATTATTTATTTTACTTTTACTTCTCATATATGGATTTATTATAATTCATCATAGGTTATTTTTTAATTTAAGTGATTTTTGGGTTATTTTTATCATTGATGCTTTTATTTTGTTTAGTATATTTTTTTAGTCTGTGTTTAATTTAATAATCTGTAAATATCTATTGTATTATATAAAAATTAAATTTATGCACTTAATGATAAAACTGTCATGGCATGTTTCTGAAGGTGTTTTTCGATTTATTTCTTTTAACTCATTAAATTCAATTTATTATAATAAATTAATTATATCAACTAATTTATTTGATTAATTATTTAAATATCATACAATTTATTATAATTTCTATCAATCAATCAATTGTAATTCAAATTGAATGATTATTTTGTTACAAAATTATTATTTCTTAATTTATTTATGGGCAATACATATATTAATTATAATCGCAAATTAAGCTATTTTAAATTAAATAACTTATATAATGGTCATCTCATTTATTATCATAAATGCTGAATTAAATAAGTCAGTATTACTTTTGATTTAGAATCAAATGAGAATAAAACCAGAGATACTATTTTATTTGGCATTTAGGGTTTAATGAGTGTCACACTCAAATATAAATAGTGACTTCTGAATTTTGGTCTCCAACACATCAAAGTCACCTCTGTAACTCCTTTTCTGTAAAAGGAATTGCGATTCAACTCTACCAGAACAGGGATACAGAAGGTTTTCAAATAACAAGGGAATGGTCTGAATTTGCACGAATTCTAAATGTTCGAAATTACGATGTTAAAATTCAGTTGGTTGTCGTTACGAAAATGACTATAATCTATATGTGGCTAAGGACTAGAATTGATTAAATATTATTTAAGTAATTTATTTCTAATATTGGTATTTGATTAAATTAGTTTTAGAAAAATTTAAATTGTTCACTCAATTTATATATTACGACTATTTTTTTTGAATATATTATTTTTACATTTTTTTAATATAAAATTTATTTTTTCCTTCTGATTTTTAAGTTTATTTTCTTTCTTGGATATATGTATCACCTTTTTTTCTCATTTTATATTTCAGATTAGTAATGTACTTATTAAAAAATATATTTTAAAAAAAATGAAAAATTAAACATCATTATTAGAAAAAAACTGTTAATATACGTATTAATGGGGTTGAAATTTAGGAAAATATATGGATATAAAAAATAAAAAATTATTGTACGATTGTAAAATAAAAAATAATTATATATATAAAATAAAATAATTATAACAAAAAATAATTAATATATGTGATTTAAATGTTTTTAATAATCGGTAACATAGAGTTTAACAAAATATAATTCATATACTTTTTATTTATGTATATGTATAGAATTATTTATGCATATGTATATATATTAAGAAAAACTACTATAATATATATATATATATATATATATATATATATATATATATAACAAAATTAATATATAAGATCATAAAAAGCCCGATTTAAATTTGACAAGAACAGGCCGACTTACATAGAAATAGTTCTTATGGATAATGAGGTAAGTTGATTATTTTCCATGATTTTTTCAAGTGATACTAGGTCCAATTTATAAATATTTTTTGTTCATATTTTAAATTTATTTGATAAGTAAACCCTTGCACGAATCAAAGACAGTGCAATTTTATAGATTTATAAGTGCTAATAGCCTTTATATTTAATTTGTTTTATGGTGTGATAATAGCCAATATATTTGTTGGTAAATTTAACTATTACTATATTATTTATGATCACATTCAGTATATATGTCTGATTTATTGAAAAAAAAAGTAGATTATTAAAACCGATTAATAACTATTTTAGAGTTAATCTAATTAACACTAGATTAAAAAAAACAAACAAACAATGCATAGCATGATAATTTTTTATTAATCAAATTATTATAATTCAAATTAATTTAAAAAAGTAATTTAAAATTATAATTTTAATCTTATCACGTGCATGGCACGGGTAATTACACTTGTTTGATTAATTTATTAGTAATTAAAATAATAAATCTATGAATAAATCAAATCATATATATTGAACCAAATTCAAATAATGTGAATTAAGGACTAAACAAAAATATTATTTAAATTGAATTCAATAAATACAAATTAATTTTGTTAGATAATCATGGACTTTTGGTCTGTTATATATAAATGGCCACACAAAATTATAAGAATCATCATTTTTATTGTTTTTACTATTTCAACTCTTCTTTTTTTTCTTTTTTTTTTTATGTATAATTTCTTTTATGTATAAATGTACTCAAAATGAGAAGGCACGGATGAGTGTTTCATTGATTGTTTGTTTGACGAATACGGTAACACGAAAATATCTCAATTTAGGTATTCTACCACTGTCAATAGAAGTTAAACCTGTAGTAATTCAAGGTGACTAATGTATTTTTTTTACAGTATTTGATAGAAAAATATTTATTAAAAAGAATATACCAAATGTAATGAATTTTATTTCTCAATTATTAGATTTTTATGTCAATCTTGTGAATTCTTTGAAAATACAAGACAATAAAATAGATTGACTTTAATATCATTAGAAGCTAAATTTTTTTGTCACTATTAGAAGCTAAATTTAATTGTTCAAGTAAGCACCACTAATTATGTTAATAAAATAATTTTGTAATAATAATGTGATTTACATTTTAATTTTCTCAAATAAATTCATTTCAAAATGTAAGAATTAGACTCAATTATGCTAAAATTTTAAAGGTAATATAAAATTTCACAACAAAATTAACATTCATTAAGAAAATAAATTTATTTATGACTCTTTCCTAATTATAAATAATAATAAGACTTAGAAAAAAATATTAACGTCATCATTTTTATTAACTAAATCATAATATTAGGTACGTAGTTGATAGTTTCATAAGTGGAAATTATTAAGTAATAACATAAAAATTAACAACAAACAAGCAATAAGGATTCATAAAAAATCTATTATATATTATCAATTTTATGATTAACATATGTTACAGATCATATTCTCATCTACTATTCTATTTATTATCTATTCTATTATATAAAAATTATGTTTATGCACTTAATGATGGAGTTGACGTAGCATGCTTCTAAGAGTGTTTAACAATTTATTTATTTTAACTCATTAAATAAAATTTATTACGATAAATTAACTACGTCAACTAATTGATTTGATTATATATTTAAATATCACATAATTTATGATGATTTATATCAATTTTATTTGGTAGTATTTTTTAATTTATTTTTTTAATATTCTGTTAGAGGGTAGAGAGAGAAGAGAGAAAGAGAGAGAAAAAGATTAGAGAGAGAGTGTGTGTTTCAAAAATGAGTGGAAAGGTTCATGTTTTGAATTTATGGCAAGTTCACTGTTGGATTTATCGGCAGATATATCTGATGATAACGCAGTATAGGTCAGCAAAATGCAGCACTCCACTAATTGGGTTTACCAGCAGAAAATTCTGCTGGTAAATTCCACTTTAAATTTTGCGTGTATTTTTTCCGTTTTTCCTTTAATGATTACTCATGAATTTACCGTTGGAAACAAAAATTTACCGGTAATTATTTGACTTGATAAATTTGACACTTAAACTATCGGTAAATTCGCTGGTAAAGTCAATGCTAATGTGCAATGTTAAATTCGATGGTATTCAGCGTTTTTCTTATAGTGCTAGCCATCTAGGCATCTCTAGCCCCTCCTATACTCTAACAAAAGTAGGGCTAATTCTTTAAAGATCCTGAAGTCGTGCCTAACCGGATGCCGTCAAAAGTGTGGTGCTATCATGGTCTAACTCCAAAATCACACATCATCATTGGACAGGTCTGCAGATGGCTCGCCCGTTGGCTGTACATCTCCCTCATCCCACCCACTATGGATCCTCCTCCTCCTATGGAGCCTCCTTACTAGTAGCGTTGTTAATGTCCCCATTTGCATGGATAGGCCTTTTAGTGTAGACTGACCTGAGAGCCTCACCCAGTGGTTCATACTGGGCGACTAACTAATCTACGGGTGAAAGAGGAAGTTATGGCTCTGGAGGTGGAGGTGCAGCTACCTCAGATGGAGGCTCAGAGACATGCACACTGTTTGGGTCGAGCTCAAGTGAAGTCACATGCACCGGATGAGTAAAAAACACATGTGCAGGTACGTCCAAGAGTAACCATGATAAAGGAAAGTCATACAGCATATCTGGATCAAAATCTTGACTATCTATGGCGTGTAGGGACGGTCTGTTACATAATATATAAAACCTAACACAAGGTATCCTACCAATAAAATAACTCCCAAAAACAGGATCTTCGTAAACAAACGACCCATACATCTTATAAAACATGGCGCTTGTCTCCATCTGAGGGGAAAAAGAGGATAAGGGGTGAGAACTTGGGATTCTCAGCAAGGGTTTTATATAGTAGTATTCTTTTTACTTTCTTTGAGATTAACAATTTATTTCTTCTCAATTCTTATAAAATGCATTTATAATCATTGATTCCAGACATATTATAGAATATCACAAAATCTCAAACAAACAAAGAAAAACATAAACACACATATAGCAGTATCATCAAAGAAATTATGCAACAAACAAATATGATGTATATCTGTTCCTATACAGGTCATGAGCTCACGTGTCAATTGATTGTCCGTGACCCGATAGCATTTTCAAAATTGGCATTAAGTACCGTCATCCTAATAGAGAAACCATCCTTCCGGTCTCAAGTGGGAGATACGTATCACTAATTCCATTGAGCCTTATCTTTCGGGTTTAAAGTGGATGTTATATATTGCCGTCCCCACTGAGCCTCATCCTTTTAGTCTCAAGTGGAAGTTTTGTATCACCGTCCCCACTGAGCCTCATGCACAATATCTCAAGTGAACATTACGTTTTACCTTCCTCACGAGATCGTGCTCAAAATCAAATTCTTTAATTCAATTTATTCTATTTTTCTCAATCATATACCTCAATATCTATTCCTCAAACCTTAAATCTTATTCCCTTAAACTTTAAACTTTAATTCCTTAAACCCTAAATTCTTAAACCTCAAACCTTAATTTCTTTAAACCATAAACCTTAAACTTTAGATTTTAAACTTTGAACCTTAAACCTTAAACCTTAGAGCTTAATTTCTTAAACCTTAATTTTTTAAACTTTAAACTTTTATTCCTTAACACTTCCTTTAAATGTTTTTCTTAACTTTTAATCATTTATTCTTCTATTTTTAATCTTCAGTTCTACCTCATGAACAATATTAAAATAAACTTAAAATCAACCTCTTTCAAAGACATCTAAGACTCAACTAAAATATTCTTGAAAAATATTAATTTTTTAGGCTTATATACAACAAATAATATCATGGGATTAAACATCAAATTTATAAATTACATATTTAAAATACAATTCACACAAGCTAATTTAATTAACCCTTATCTTTTCTTAGGTTCAAAATCAATTTCCTTTTTAAAACTTCTAATACTAGTTTCTTACCTAGTTTTCAATTAAAACAAACAAGAAAATCAAGTTTCCTCTATACATTACTTCAAAGATGAAACTATTAAGGAGAATAAAAACAATAATCCTATCTCAAATTCCTACAAGAAAAATTGGTATGAGATTGAAGAGGAGGATGAGAAGATCACTTTAATCGGTTTAAAAGTTTAGTAAAAAAATTTTTAAATTTCTTTTGAAATTAGCCGAACCTAAAATTTAAAAGTATGGAAGCTTTTCTTTTGACGTGAGTTTTCTCTCTCTCTTTCTTTCAATAAAGGATTATAAGGATGAATTATATTATTAAAATATTACTTAGTAGATAATTACTAAAATTAGATATATATAGAGTACATGTATTTACTCTATTAGAGTAAACACATTAACTATATATATATATATATATATATATACTAAAAATATTATTATCTCGGTTATGAAGAATTTATTAGAATGCCCTAGCATAGCTAAATTTTCGAAGGGTGCTGACCTTAATCTATATCGATAGATTTTGGGTTTGATTATTATATTATTAAATTTATCTCGGTTTATACTAAATCAGATAAAATAATAATATAATAATAATATTATTATTATTAGTTGAGATGTCTATTTTACTTTTAATAAAAAATTATTTCGTTGCAAAAATCTGACTGTTACATTTATACTCTTGGTTTTGTATTTTGAGTGTAATTGGAATTTGGTCTTGGGTGGAGTGTCACAAATTACTATTTTATTTGCATTTTATTAGAAATTTGATTAACATAGAGTGGTTATCTAATTTTGTAACTTTGTTATACTATATTTTTTTTTGTAAGATATTGGTATTCATTTATATTAATGGTATAAATTTTGCGCTTCCACTTGTACGTTCTATTTCTAACAGTAGTATCAGAATTTTAGATTGAGTCCTGGATCAATTTATTCAAAGATGTCATCTATAAAGTTTGAGATTCAATAGTTCGATGGTTGCATCAACTTTAGAATATGAAAAGTTTATATGATGGCAATGCTTACACAATAAAGTGTTAGGGCAGCATTTGCTGAAAAAGGAAAAATGTCTAGCAATATAAAATTATAAATGATGATGCAGAATGAAAAAATATTTATCAGAAATCTCTCTCTATCATTCATTTATCACAGGAAATCTTTTCAAAAAAAAAAAAAAAAAAAAAACAGTTGCCATACTATGGACTAAGTTGGAGACATTATTTAGTGTTTTACAACGTCTTTATATGCTTCGTATGACAGAAAAAACTTCAATAAAATCACATATTGTTGAATTCATATCTTTAGTGACGGAGTTAATTAATATGAATGAGAATTTTTTTTTTTGGAGAACAATAAACTATGATATTGCTTTGTTCATTATCTTACTCATACAAGTATTTTCGTGAAATATTCATCCATAGGCGTAAACATCTAAATATTAATGAGACTAAAAAGTCATTTTTAAGTCATGAAAAAATGGAGTATGATAGGAGTGATAAACATGATTCATCGATTGCTTTGGTTAACTGAATAGATGATGGTTTCAAGTTCCAACGGCAACCAAGAAAAGCCTAAACTTATATTTAATGTTCGAGATAGAAGATACAGATATTGTCAATATGAAAGTCATCGGAAGACAAATTGTTTTATATTTCAAAAAAAATTCAAATACTTCAGTAAATATTGTTAAAAATAATAGAGATGTTCTTTAAATATTAACTAGATTGGTTGATTGTTTACAGAGATTTATTTTTGATATGTTATAGATTTATGTGCTTATATTTTATTTTAAATTAAATTATTAAAAATATTATTAAAATTGATTTTGAGGTGAAGATAATAAAAAAATAAAAATTAATTTTTATTTCTCAATGTTTTGCAAGTTGAACTAAAATCAAAGTGGAATGCCGAATGAAGATAGCTTAGTTGGAGGAACATCGTGGAATCATGGATATAGCTATGGGAATGGAATTGTAGATGAATTGAAAGCTACTTGCTTAAGACTAGTCAAAAGGATAAATGACCAGAAATCCTATTGGCTCAAAAGTATGACCAAATCAAGTTGGAACATAATCTTTCAAGAAGCTCTTTTCATTATGCTATTTCTAGTTATGATGTATTAGTTATAGATAGAGCTTGAAAGAAAATTGCAAGGTCTTCTTTTATATAGTGTTTCTGTATTTATTTTGTGTATAAAGTTATTATTAGTTATTTTTTTTAGAGAAATTTAGTTTTTTTGGGTATTTTTTTTTTGTTTAGGGTTAAATATTTACACTATATAATTTATTATTTTAAATGTAATTAAAACTTAGTCTTAAATAGAACGTCACAAATTATCACTTTATATTTTGTTAAAGATTTAATTAATTAGGATAAAATAATTATTCAATTTTATAATAAAAAATAACCAAAAACAATTAATAAATGCTAAATAAAATAAATATTGATTGATTTTGATTAAATTTTTTTTATTATCAAACATTTTAGAATGGAACCACTCACATAAATAAAGACGCTTAAAATGTCTTTTTTAAATATATTTTTTAATAATTAAAATTCAACCTATATAATCGATCAAACTGTGTTATTTTTGTCAAAATTAGACGAAATAAATCGGTTTAATCGAAAAATCGATAAATCAAATCTTGAACCAATTTGAATTAATATTTTTTTATAAAAATGACTATAATATCCCTATTATGAAAAATGACTCAAAATATTTCTATTATATATTTTAAAAATTCTAAATTCTAATCTTTTTCTTCTCTCTATGCCATTGTTGAATTAGAATTTAGGATTTTCAAAATTAATATATATAATAAAAATATTTTAGTAATTTTTTATAATAAGAGTATTATAGCCATTTTCTATAAAAAAAGAATATTAATTTAGATCGATTCAAGATTTGATTTATCGATTTTTCGGTCAAATTAGTTTATTTGGTTTAATTTTGACAAAAATAACATAATTTAATCGATTATATAAATTAATTTTTAACTATTAAAAAGCGTCTTTAAAAAAAAAAGACGTTTTAAGCGTCTTTATGAGTGACTCCCTTTTAAAATACCAAATTGGCAAATTGATATCATCATATCAGTCATATCCAATCACCAATTACAGTTAATTAACAGAATGAGAGTTCATGAAATGCGCTTAATTATGTTAAGTTAATTCGCCGGTTTACCTACCTTAATAGCCGATATTATTGAACCATCACCACCACAAATGCTAAACAATCATGGTCGCTGCTCCACCAAGATCCTGTATAGTCTTAAATATCTCTGAAAACAAAAGTAAAAATCTAAAGAAAAACATCACAAGAAATCACAATGAATGTGGTGTATTTTATTTTTATTTTTTAAAACCTAGTATCCAAATTGGTCTATTAATAAAAGAATAAGAACCTACATTGAAATTGAATTAACTTTGACACCAGTTCCTTCTTCTCAATTCTGAATGCTTCCTTTTTCTCCGCTTCTTCTCTTTCGTCCAGACAGCCTTGGTCATAGTCAATTCACGAAGTCACATTTCCACATAGTTATTTGAAGATTGTGTCAACTCAAAATGTTCCATTCAAGTCTGCAAAAGCTCTAACACGTGGAGCAGGATGCCATGAGCAAGCACGTGAAGTCGTCAACTTGTATACTGGCTTATATGACGGCGCCTCGTCCTTGTGTTATTGTTCATACCAACTAATGCAACATGCCATCATTCAATTAATTGGATGAATGTGACATTGAGGGTTCTCCACTTTTTATGATCATTGATCAATATAGTTCCCTTTTTCTTTATGTCATTAATCAATCGTATGTTACTTTGTTTTCTTTTTGGTGTACGAGATTCCAAGTATATATCAGGGCAAGAAGAAGGTGGATTACAATGCCAATAAGTCTTAGATATCTCAAAAGACCTTAGCAAAATGATGTGGCTTCAAATGCGAGAGAATGCAATTTGTCAGAATGCCTCAAAGTAGCAATAGTGTCCAAAACTACAAATATAGTAAAAGACCGAAAAAAGGGCATCTATCATTGAAAAGAATTAATTTGGGCTTTAAAGACTAAAGAATTTCAACTCTACCATTTTTTAAGTGAATCTAATAATAACTATAGTTATTAAAAAGAAATGTAAATAACTCGCTATGTTCTTAGACAAGTAATAAGAAGTTAGTTAATTTATAATGAGTAATAAGATCTTAGCCACTCAAACAAACAAATAGAACATGCATTGAGTCTAACACACCACTTTGTTTTCAAATGACATGCAAGAGACTTATCAGCATGTTCTTGGATATAATTGTATTCAAATAAATTAAAAGACCTGAGACCTATTAGCATATATAGTTGGATGCCTTTGTAAAATTATGTCTAAAGTATTGTCAAGTAGAATGAGGGGAGTAATGTCAATATTAGTTGGGGAGGTGCAGAGAGCTTTTAATTTATTAAGGAGAGAAAAATTCATGATAAAACTTTCATTGCATGTGAAATTGGCCAATGATTAAAACCGAAGAAGAGAAGATATTAGTGATTATTAAACTATATAGACTTCCATAAAATATATGATAAAATAAATTAAATGAAACTTTATAGATATTGTGTTAGAAAAAATGAGGTTTGATAGAAGATGATGAAGGAAGTGGATTAAAGAATGTATTTTGTTAATATCTATGTCAATTTTGGTTAATGAGTTGCCAACTAAATCTTTTAAAATGGAGAGAGAACTTTTGTAATACATAGCATGATTAGCAGTATGAAATAGGAAAATATCTACACTCTCGATTAGGAGGGTGATGTACATTTATCACATCTAAAATTTACAGATGATATTATATTATTTTATTTATAGAGAAAAAATAATAAAAAATTACAAGAGACTCCTCGAATGCTTTAACTTTTGAGATAATGTAAAGGTTGAACATTAACTTTGAGACATTCAGCCTAATACTAGTGAATTGTGGTCAAAATTGAGTTCAACAGATGTGTCGCTCTCGCTTGGGTGTAAGAGGGTAGCTTTACCGGTAAATACCTTGGGATTAACTACATGGAAACTGGTAATAGAAAAAAATGAAAAAAAAAAACACTCAATTTGTGAAAAACTAACACTACCACTACGAGAAAAACATTAAATACTGTTAAATTTGATGATTAATTTATTAGGTAAAAAATTATCAGTAGATTCTATTTTTTTATGATAAATTCCGCCAATAATAAGTAGAAAAAAAATTGAAAAATTGGTACATTATTTCTTGGTTAATGAAATGTTATGTTTTGAAGTATTTACAAAACTTTATTGTTAGATTTATTCGCAAATAAACGTGTCCTAAATTCGAACAGTAAACTAACTCTCTTTCTCTCTCTCCAATCACCTCTGTCATATGTTCCCATAGTTCTGTCATAGCTGTTGTTGCTCCTTTTGCCTCCAACAACAGTTGTTGACATTCCGGTGATCACTGACAACCACCTCTAACCACCCGTCTCCTTCTCCGGTAACATCATCATTTTCTAATTAATTTTCGTTTTTATTTTAGTTAAATTTAAGATTAGTTTAGGTTTTAGTTATTAATTATTATTATGATTTAGAAGATGTTTGTTTTACAAATTTAGAAGGTTTTGAAAGTTTAGTAATTGCGTGCATTTGAGTTGATTAATGTTTTATGACTTGATTATCTTTATTAAAAATTTTATTAATCTAATTTTGAATATTGAAGTTTGTTTAAATGATTTAGTCGAAATTGATTAAAGATTAAAAAGGAATACTAGCTCTAATAATAAAATTTATTAGTAACAATGCTTGAAACCTCTTGGTGGGTGGATTAGGATTTAAACTCTTATTTGTTGCCTTAATAATTGAAAAAATTAATAACTTAAAGACAATTAAAGATAACAAACAAAAAAATTTATATTGAGTAAATTGTTTGATATTTGAAAAGTTAAGAAGGGTTGAGAGATATTTGGTTTAGATGGAACCCTTGAAGGATGGAGAAATCTGAATTTTAAGGGAGGTTCTGTCGAAAGTTTTACAAAATTTTGAATAAAATTAAAAAATAAGAATGATGAAAATTGTTGTTGCTTTCGAGACTAGAAACTTTGTCTTAAAATTTAATTTGATTAATTCTAAGTAAAGAATTATGTTTTGAAAAGTTTTATTAAGTTTTAATGGATGCAAATTTGAATTTAATTGGTATGCTCGACGAAGTATATTGACGGGTCTGCGACTTTTATGAAGACAAACGCCAGACTAGTATGTAACTTATTTCATTTTGTTATTAAGTTCGTATTCTCTTTGAAATATAATGTCATTATTACTTGATTTAACATGTTTCAATCTGCATAGTCTAAGTCATTAGATCATAATGCGACGATGGCGGAGACTTTCAAGTATACTCACACTTTGAATGAGAACAAGGAGAGATTTGTTGATAAGTGGTTTGTGGATATGTGATTAAACATCGTGTGGTATAAATTTTTCAATTAACTACAGTCCTAATCATAACACGTGTTACACAGGAGTCCTACACTCAAATATTGGAGGCCGCAACCCAGCAATTTCAGCTGACTGGAGACAACGGCAACAATTTCACTGCATCAGAAGTCGATCCTGACACAGTTTGGCACGAGACCGCATCTGAGCCATACAAAAATTGCGTCTATAGGTTGGGATCATTCTTCACACTGGAACCTTTATCCACCTCTGCCACCAGCTGGCTCATCGATCTGGAGAACAATGTCGATTTGAGGGAGCAGGTACTAGAGCTCACCCGGAGCCTTCACGAATAGGCACAGCAGCTGTAGCAGTTTAAGGAGAGGTATCAGGAGATCTTCACACGTGTGTCATTTCTCAAGGAGTGAAGGCGGGTACTAGAGTGGCTTTAGTGGATGGAGCAACAGATGACGGTGTACCAATATCAAATGCGGACCAGTGGCAGCGACACTGCTGGTGACAGTGGCGCTGCTAGAGGGGCACTGACATTACCGCCTAGTCCATCGTCTCAATAGGACCTGGGCGATGACGACGATGACTATCAGGATTTTTAAAGTTTAGAGTTTTGTTCTAGACTATTTCATTATATTTTATTTATTTGACTTCTAACCTTTTTATGTGCACTTGATATTTAATTTACCATATTTGGTTTCTATTATTTAGAATTTGACTACTAATTATACAGAAAATAAATTTAAATAAATAATTAAAAAAATTTTTGACCACCTATTATGTTTAAAATAAAAAAATCTGAATTTACCGTCAAATTTATCAGAAAAAAATTCGACGGTAATTAGACGGGAAAGAAAATAGTGGAGCGCCAAAATTACCAACAAAATTTTTTGCCATTAATTAAATAGTTTTTAGACAAAGAATCAGTCGCAGAATTCGATGGTAATTACCGGCGGATTATTTACGTTATTCCACCAGTAAATCCAACGATACTCAACGTTTTTCTTATAGTGTAAGAACCTTAGTAAATTTGTTAAACTAATTCTTATTAAATCAATTATCAATAGACTGCCTATCATTTATCTCAGATTGTATCAGATGTCAAATGTGGTTGCGTAGAAAATAATTTCATTGCTAAGAAGATTCTTCAATGGTAAAAAGGATGGAAAAGATAACATGACTTCTGTAAGTGAGAGATGGTAAATAGGCTGGCCAAATAAGCTAGGAGATTTTGGTGTTGGAGATGTAGTGGTTCGTAATATTTTACTTTGTAAATTGTAACCTAAATTCTCTAGGAAAGATTGTTTGTTTTAGAAGAAAGTTGTATGCTCGTATAATAATTTGAATCCTAATTAGTTGTTGTCCACCCATAAATTATCTATAAAAAGAGAATTTATGAAGAGATATATGTTAATTACAAATAAATAAGCAACATATGAGGGAGAAGATGATTAATAATTTTTCCTTTGACGTAGAGGATGGTAGAATAATAAGATCCTAGGAGAATAAATGACTACAATATGAAAATTTGAAAGCCTCGATTTATTCTAAGATTCTTCTCGGTTTCAAGTAAAAATAGATTCATAATTGGAGATTGTGAATTTTGAGATCGGATAAAATGGTTCTAAAATTTTTAATGGAGGCTAAACTTCATCAATGGGAATTAGAGCTTTCAAACGAACTTGTTGGTGTCTTACAATTGGTTAGATTGACAGTAAAAATGCAGAATAAAGTAGCGTGAAAATTTGATAAAAAAAAATGTATTTATTTTACTAATTTTTTATGTAGGAGGTGTTGTAAGCAAATTCACTAAAGGAATTTAGAAATGAGTTGTTCTACTTCGAATCGAATTATTTAGCTTGTTTCTTTTAGTAGGCCAAGTTAACACTAAAAATCACTTGGGTTGATTGAGTATAATTGAACAATGTGATACTATGCATGTGCTTTGTAAAAATGAAGTGAAAATTATGCAATATTTATTTGGTACTTGGAAATTTACTTGAGGTGTGATGTGTTTGGATTTTGGATTGTTGATATTGGATGACTTTGGACCATTTCAGGTACCATAAAGCAAATCTTTGAGAGTTAGAGTTGTGCTAATGGAAAAAAAAAAGGGAAAAATGGTTAATTAGATTCTTTTCTATTATACGAAATATTTGATTAAAAACAAATGATATCATCTTTTAAAGTAAAATAGCAATGATGACAAACAATATTGATAAGTCGTTTAATATTTGATGTGGTGGATAATTTTTATAGTGATTGATGAAAATGTTAGATATAAGCGATATAAAATGAAAATATTATAAAATTTGTATCTTGTTCTATTTCTTTTTTTACTTATTTGTTTGGTATGTTTGCTCTATCTTATTGTGTTAGATTTTTTTTTAAAAAAACAAAATAATTAAAAAGAAAATTATTAATTTTTTAAACGATAAAATTAGAGAGAAAAACTTTAATGTCAATTCACATGATAGTAATATCCTATCTATGCTAATTCCTATAGTAAACGAGTGTATTTACTAATAATTACTAATTTTTTCTCTACAAAAATAACCATAGTTACAATTCTTCCTTTTCACTGAAAAAAAGGAAAACAAAAATTCAGAATCCTATCCTATATTCTATATATTGCTTAAAACAAGGTCCAGTAGTCATGAATCATGATGACTAATGAGTCATTACCCAACATATAGCTTGCTAATTGGTACGGTTGCCACTTGCTAGGCCCCGGATGAAGTCCTTTTATTTAGTTGAGTCATTAGTGTCTCTGTTTATTGGGATATGATTTGATCCCATCATTTTTGTTAAAACTTGTATACATCCACACAATTGCCATTCTGCATATTGAAAATGTTCAGAATCCATACATATAGAGGCATAACATGTCTATTCTGTTTGGAAATATCTCATGTTGCCACATGAAATGGACTAGACATCCAGTTGTGTGTTTCTTCTTGATCAGACATCATATTCATTATTGAGTTCCACCCATCACAACTGCTATGTATAAATTTGATTAGTTATAAGTTGTAGCTAAAAGCCAAAAACAGTTCCAGATACCCTTTTGGTATTATCAATTATTATTCATGACAGTGTAGATCTCAATAGTTTACTCATTTTATCAATATAGGATATCATTATAGATCTCAATAGCTTACTCATTTTAGTCCCTCAAATTCAAAATTCACTATATTAGGGTCTCCGAGATCCAGTTTTAGGCATCATATTAGCTCTTGAACTAGAATTGACTCTGATTTTTCATGCTGGACACATAGTTAAACAACGATGCCATTTAACCCTGTGTCCGGGTCAGAGTATGTTCAATACTCCATTCGCAAAACTCAACATCGAAAAGGATCCAAAGAACAATATAAGACTAACATGATTACAACTGCAAATAAGAAGACCACCTTAAAAATTTACTCAACGTTATATGAATAATAAGTTTCATAGCTTCAACATGGTACCATAAAAAGCTAACATATATAGATAGACTTTCATATTAGAAGAGTTTCTTATATATAAGCAATAAAAGACTTCAATCCTTTATTAACTGATATCAGTAAACTTTACTAACATTTTTTATTCTATCTAGATTTTAACTACCTAATGAAATACCTCCCATACATCATGCACCTCATCTAAATAGTTGTGATTATTTTTCCAATCCACTTAGTTCAAAAGATTATAATTCAAGCCCAGGGTTCATTTAAATGATGAGTAGTATATATAGGATAAAAACAGAAAGATAAAAATATTGAATAAGCTTTGATATTTGAGAAAAGTTTGAGACTGGTGCAAAGCATCAAAAAGTTTTTGCATTGAATCTGCTTCCATCACTGCTTTTGCTTGTGCTTCTGACATTCTGTTCTCCCCCACCGCTTGCTCTGCTAACCTTTCTACTTCTTCAATTGCAGCCTCAGATTTTAATACTTTTTCTGATTCAGCTTCTTTCATTATTTGTTCTTGTTTCATGTTGCAACCTTTCAGTTCATTATTCATCAACTGGACCAAATAAAAAAGTGATGATTATTTATTTTTGAGATATTTAATGTGAAATGTAAACATTATTTCAATTAAGGATGGAAAAATTGAAAGCTAAGATTGAGAGATCTCATGACAACCTTTTGTTTTGATATTTGTGCTTCATGGTAAAACTCCATTATTGCTTTCTTAGGCCCTACTACTTCTTGTCTTATGACTTCATCTTTCATCTTGTCCTACAAAATTGGAAACAATGATGCATTACATAACACTGTTCACCCTTTGTGCACATAGAACTTGCATGGTCTTTTATAGCAATATATAATTCCTAGGACAATTATGTCCTTGTTCCTAAATACCCATTTATCATGTACTCTCTCATGATGGTAGAAACAAATTTGGTATATGTTTAGTGTATCTAATAAGCAATGAGCACATTTGAATTTTTTGATCCATAGTTGACTTACTAGCAAGAACAAGGGCTCATCATCATCTGAGTTTAAATTATTTGATGATGAAGATCCACCAACTGTTTGTCTAGAATGCAAATTTTCATAAAATGAGATGGAATCATTGTTGTCTGGGCTCTCATTTCCAAAGCTTAATGGCGGGTTGTTGTTTTCTTCATAATCCAACTCAACTTCTGGGTAGTTATTAATGCGGACCCTGTAACAAGATTGATAAAAATAAACCACGTTATACATGGATGCAAAGAGATATTCACAAATAAAAGAAAGATTTTTTTAATTAATCCTTCAAAAATTTTATTTTAAATATTTTGATTCTAATAAATTTTGTTTCATTATAAGTCTCAAAAAATTACTGTTGTTAAATAAATTAGTCTCAAAAATAAAAAATTGTTGTAGAATAAAAGATATATAAAATAAAGATGTATAAATAGAAGACTCTATTATCAATATAATTTGCTCAATAATATTTATATATATATATATAATAATATTATATGTTGTATTGTATATATATATACAAAGATAAGAAAAAGTATTAAAAATAAAGAGAGAGAGAATTGCATTTGTTTATTGTTACTATCTCAATATAATAAAGATGGTTAATATTGCTATTAATATTATATGTAAAGAGTAATAGAAAATAGAATTTAAAATACTTATAAAATAAAAGAAGAGAAAGAATTGTAATAGTAATATAAGGAGAAGGGTATTTGATTGCAACATAAAAGGGAATTGATTTCTTATTATTTGGTTGTGTGTTTTTATTCAGAGGCTTGAGCCTCTATTTATAGGTGTACAAGATGACATTTTTCAAACTATAATAAATAGAGTCATCCTTGATAAACTAAGTTACTTTGGAAATGGGCATCCACATATGATCTTATCACAACACTCCCCCTTAGATGCCCATTTAGGATTATTGCCTCATTAAAACCTTACTAAAGAAAACCCTATGGGAAAAACCTTAGTGAAGGAAAAAGAGTACAATATCCTTTGTGATGGAAACCGCCTCATTAAAAACCTTGTCAAGAAAAACCCAATGGGAAAAAACCTGACCAAGGGAAAAAGAGTACAGTCTCCCCCTCATGCCGACATCATTTAATGTCTCGAAATCGGCGCATCCCAATCTCATGTACCAATCTTTCAAAGGAGGATTTTGGGAGCGACTTTGTAAATAAATCTGCTAGATTATCACTTGAGCGAATCTGTTGGATATCAATTGTCCCTTGATTTTGAAGATCATGAGTGAAGAAGAATTTGGAAGAAATATGCTTTGTTCTATCACCTTTGATGTAGCCGCATTTAAGTTGAGCAATGCATGCTGTATTATCTTCAAACAGGACAGTTGGAGCTATCTTATGATCAATCAGTCCACATGATGACAGAATATATTGAATCAGACTCCTCAGCCAAAAACACTCGCGACTAGCTTCATGAATCGCCAGTATTTCAGCATGATTAGAGGAGGTTGCTGCTATCGTCTGTTTCGTGGACCTCCATGATATAGCTGTACCACCATATGTGAACAGGTATCCTGTTTGAGATCTCCCTTTATGTGGATCAGACAGGTATCTGGCATCTGCATAGCCAACTAGTTGTGACTTGGATCCATAGGGATAAAACAATCCCATATCAACCGTTCCATGAAGATATCAAAAAATTTGTTTGATTCCACTCCAATGTCTTCTGGTTGGAGAGGAACTATACCTTGCTAGTAAATTCACCGCGAATGATATGTCAGGTCGCGTATTATTAGCAAGATACATTAGCGCTCCAATGGCACTAAGATATGGTACTTCAGGACCAAGGATATCTTCATTCTCTTCTTTAGGACGGAATTGATCCTTTTTCACATCCAAAGATCTTACGATCATTGGTGTACTTAATGGATGTGACTTGTCCATATAAAATCTTTTCAAGATCCTTTCTGTGTATGTTGTTTGATGAATAAAGATCCCACCTTTTATATGCTCGATCTGCAGGCCGAGACAAAACTTAGTCTTTCCAAGATCTTTCATCTCAAACTCTTCTTTTAGAGTTTTTATAATTGTTGGAATCTCTTCAGAAGTCCCAATGATATTTAAATCATCAACGTACACAGCAATTATAATGAACCCAGATGTAGTTTTCTTTATGAAAACACATGGGCAGATATCATCATTCTTGAATCCGTTTTTGGCTAGATACTCAGTAAGACGATTATACCACATTCGTCCAGATTGCTTTAGACCATATAAAGATCTTTGCAATTTGACTGAGTATAACTCTTGTGAATATTCACTGGATGGTTTAGATATCTTTAGTCCTTCAGGGACTTTCATATAGATATCCCGATCTAATGAGCCGTATAAATAGGCTGTTACCACATCCATTAAATGCATATGCAGTTTATGATATACAGATAAACTGACCAAATAACGCAATGTTATCGCATCCACTACAGGGGAATACGTTTCTTCATAATCTATACCGGGCCTTTGTGAAAAACCTTGTGCCACAAGTCGGGCTTTATAGCGCACAACTTCATTTTTCTCATTTCGTTTTCTCACAAATACCCATTTGTATCCAACAGGTTTTACATCTGCAGGTGTACGGACTATAGGTCCAAAGACTTCACGTTTTGTAAGTGAGTCTAATTCAGCCTTCATGGCTGCTTCCCATTTTGGCCAATCATTTCTTTGTCGACATTCTTCAACTGATCTTGGCTCAAGATCCTTATTTTCATGCATGATATTCAATGCCACATTATATGCAAATATTTCATTGACAATTGTCTTATTTCGGTCCCATTTCTCTCCTGTAAAGACATAATTTATTGAGATCTCATCATTTTCACAATTTTCAGGTATCTGAACGTCTTCTAGCGTTATATCAGAATTTTGGACAACTGCCGGTGTCTTTACTATGTCTTTTTCAACAGGAATCGTATTTACCTCTTTTCTCTTTCGAGGATTTTTATCTTTGGAACCGACAGGCCTGCCACGCTTCTGGCGTGTATTTGCTTCCGTGGCTATTTGTCCTACTAGGACATCAATTCGAATTGGGGCATTTTCCGCCCTGCCACGCTTCTGGTGTGAATTTGCTTCAGTGGCTACTTGTCCTACTGGGACGTCAATTCGAATTGAGGCATTTTCCGCTGGTATATAAGATTTGGTTATCCTCTTTGTATCGGAAAATGCATCAGACAATTCATTTGCTATTCTTTGCAAATGTATAATCTTTTGAACTTCTAGTTCACATTGCCCTGATCGAGGATCTAAATGCATCAACGATGATGCATTCCAATTAAGTTCCTTTTCAAGAAGCTTATTCTCTCCCCCTAATGTTGGAAATTTTGATTCATCAAAATGACAATCCGCAAACCTGGCTTTAAATACATCTCCAGTTTGTATCTCAAGATACCTCACTATAGAGGGAGAATCATATCCAACATATATTCCCAATTTTCTTTGGGGTCCCATTTTGGTGTGATTAGGTGGTGCAATGGGAACATATATTGCACACCCAAATATTCTTAAATGGGAAACATTTGGCTACTGGCCAAAAGCTAATTGCATAGGAGAGAATTGATGATAACTCGTTGGCCTCAAACGAATAAGTGCTGCGGCATGTAAAATAGCATGCCCCCAAGCCGAGGTTGGGAGATTTGTTCTCATAAGCAAAGGTCTAGCAATCAATTGGAGGCGTTTAATAAGTGATTCTGCTAACCCATTTTGTGTGTGAACATAAGCCACTGGATGTTCAACACTTATTCCATTAGCCATACAATAAGCATCAAAAGCTTGGGAAGTAAATTCACCAGCATTATCAAGACGAATTGCTTTGATTGGATTTTCTGGAAATTGTGCTTTTAATCAAATAATTTGAGCCAGTAATCTCGCAAACGCCAGGTTGCGAGAAGATAATAAGCACACATGTGACCATCTCGAAGATGCGTCTATCAGGACCATAAAATATCTAAAAGATCCACATGGTGGATGAATAGGTCCACATATATCACCTTGAATCCTCTCTAGGAATTCAGGGGACTCAAATCCAATCTTTAATGGTGATGGCCTTAAAATTAACTTCCCTTGAGAACATGCAGCACAACAAAATTTACTAGTTTTAAGAATCTTCTGGTCCTTTAGTGAATGTCCATGAGAGTTTTCAATAATTCTTCTCATCATGGTTGTTCCCGGATGACCCAATCGGTCGTGCCAAGTTATGAACTCATTTGAGTTAGTAAACTTCTGGTTTACAATGGCATGTGATTCAATTGCACTAATCTTGGTATAATACAACCCAGATGAAAGTGAGGGTAATTTTTCTAATATAACTTTCTTATTTGAATCATGAGTTGTGATACATAAATACTCATGATTTCCCTCATTCATAGTCTCAATATGATATCCATTTCGGCGAATATCTTTAAAACTCAACAAGTTTCTTCGAGACTTGGTAGATAACAGTGCATTATTTATTATAAATTTTGTTCCTCCAGGAAACAAAATTATAGCTCTTCCGGAGCCTTCTATCACATTGTCTGAGCCAATAATAGTGTTAACATATTCCTCTTTTGGCACAAGATGGGTAAAATATATATCACTTTTGAGAATAGTGTGCGAACTTGCACTATCCGCAAGGCATACATCTTCATTACATATCCTTGCCATTCTCTTCAAAAACAAATAATAATAAAATGAGTAGTATGCACAGTTAAATTGAATACTTGATCAGGATTATTTTTCTAAGAAACACTGTACATAAAATAATGTCATATACTGAAATTTTATTTTAAAATTTGACACATTTAATAATTTTAAAATTCATTAATATTTCATTATTTATGTACATCACATTTGAAACTTAAATACATAGAAAATAAAACTTAACAATAAGTTCTTTACATTATTTATTTACATATATACTTCACAATCCCACATATTAAACTATTCCATCATTGATCAAATGACCAATATTTTCTTCAGGGTCCTCAAAGAAATCAGATACATCATAATGAGTGGTGGAGTTCTCAGCATCATTTGAAACAAAATTTGTTTCCTTTCCTTTGTCGTTCTTTTTCGAATATGCCTAGTAAAGATCGACTAGGTGCCTTGGGGTATGACAGGTACGTGACCAATGGCCCTTTCCACCACAGCGAAAACACTTCTCCTCTGTTGATTTATTCTGCCCGATATTCCTTTCTTTATCCCACTTCTGGTGAGATCCTCTCTTTTGAACATAATTCTTTTTCCTTCCATAATTTTTCTTGTTATTAAAAGCTTGCCATTTACCTCTTCTGGGGTAATGATTTGCCGCATTTACTTCAGGAAATGGGGCGGCGCCAGCTGGGCGCGCTTCATGATTTTTCAATAACAACTCATTGTTGCGTTCGGCAACAAGAAGGCAAGAAATTAACTCAGAATATTTTTTAAACCCTTTTTCTCGATACTGCTGCTGCAGGAGCACATTCGAGGCATGGAAGGTTGAGAAAGTTTTCTCCAACATATCATGATCAGTTATTTTTTTCCCCACACAATTTCATTCGTGAGGTGATTCGAAACATTGCAGAATTATATTCATTTATAGATTTAAAATCTTGTAAACGCAAATGCGTCCATTCATATCGGGCCTGAGGAAGTATTACCGTTTTCTGATGATTATACCTTTCTTCAAGGTCTTTCCAAAGATCTGCAGGATCTTTTAATGTAAGATATTCATTTTTCAATCCTTCGTCAAGATGACGACGAAGGAAAATCATGGCTTTAGCTTTATCCTTCTGGGATGCATTATTTTCAGCCTTAATGGTATCTCCAAGATCCATTGAATCAAGATGGATTTCAGCATCTAGTATCCATGATAAATAATTGTTTCCAGATATATCAAGAGCATTGAATTCAAGATGAGATAGGTTCGACATAATGAAAATTTGTTACCTGAGTCTTCCTAAAAATTTGATCAGAGTCTCGTGCTGATAACATGTTGTAGAATAAAAGATATATAAAATAAAGATGTATAAATAGAAGACTCTATTATCAATATAATTTGCTCAATAATATTTATATATATATATATATATATATATATATATATAATAATATTATATGTTGTATTGTATATATATATATATACAAAGATAAGAAAAAGTATTAAAAATAAAGAGAGAGAGAATTGCATTTGTTTATTGTTACTATCTCAATATAATAAAGATGGTTAATATTGCTATTAATATTATATGTAAAGAGTAATAGAAAATAGAATTTAAAATACTTATAAAATAAAAGAAGAGAAAGAATTGTAATAGTAATATAAGGAGAAGGGTATTTGATTGCAACATAAAAGGGAATTGATTTCTTATTATTTGGTTGTGTGTTTTTATTCAGAGGCTTGAGCCTCTATTTATAGGTGTACAAGATGACATTTTTCAAACTATAATAAATAGAGTCATCCTTGATAAACTAAGTTACTTTGGAAATGGGCATCCACATATGATCTTATCACAACAAAAATCATATTATAAGATAATTTAATAGTCATTATAGAACAACCAATGAAAGTAATAAAATTTTATTAAGAAACTAAAATATTTGTTCTATTTTTTTTTAAATATCAATATAGGTATTTATTCTAAAAATATGCTTACCGTGGATTACGGTTGAGTGGAGATAGACGTCGATACTTATATCTTTGAGCCGCTAAGTTATCCCAATAAGAGGTCATATTCCCTTTGTATATAACATGAACACGAAAGTGAGGTGGCAACCATTTCAATACAGTAGTCTCAATCTCAACATCATCCTCTCGATTCTTCTTTTTCTTGAATATCCTTCCAAATTCAATTGGAATTCAATTAATTAATTAATTAAGAAAACATATTTATTAAACTATGTTATATTATATAAACCTGGAAAGTGCACTCTTTCTGCTTCTCTTAGTTGATGAGCCAAGAACTAATACTCTGATGTCCACTTGAGAGGACACATATTCAAGGATTCCAGCTGCCACATTCTCGTCGCGAACTATCACTACCTCATATTGCACCTGCATTATCATATACTTGCTCGCTCATCACATTGCGGGGGAAAAAAATTAATTAATAGTTAATAATTAGAATAACTAGTGTAAAATAATACATTTCTTTTAGTACAATAGCTACGATGTGGAATTAGCATTTCCATAACCTCATCATCGGATTGCGCCTGGTGGATACCTAGATCGAACACAAATGAATGTGTTTTCAGTTAGACACACACATACAACACGAACACGTACATAATATATATTATTTAAAAAAAATACGCGCGCACCAAAAATCAGTGAGTAAGTACCTGTTGGTGGGGTTCGAACAACATGGATTAGTATGACAGGGTTAACACCTATAAAATTTCTATTCACGAAGGCCCAACTGAGAGCAAGTTTACTGGGTTCTTTATTGTCCACTGCTATGGCTACATGCCCTCTTGCATAACCTCTCCACATTCTTAGTGATTATGTTAGTAGTGTATAGCCACTAGTTCACTACTATAACACACAGAAGTTTGCATACATAAGCGTCTCTTAATTATTATCACTAAATAAACAAGAGAGTTGTATTATATTATGTTATATATAACAAGATCGAAAAAGGATGAATCTGAACTAACTAAATCCGTAAGAGTAGGAGAAAAGTATGAAGAAGCCAGTGACTACTTGTTAGTTATTACTGATTCATTCAGATCTCAGTTCTCTTCTCTTCCCTGTACACACAGAATTGACAATTGATACTATGTAGTGGAATTAATGGGCTTTAACACTGACAACACTGGCCCAAACAATAAACCCAACAGACAAAAATGAAAAAGTTCTGATCCGAAATGGGTAAGAAGAAATATTAGAAAAAAATGGTTTTTGAATATCTATTCTATTATATAAAAATTAGTTTTATGCACTTAATGATAAAGTTGAGATGACATGCTTCTGAAAGTGTTTTTCGATTTATTTTTTTAACTCATTAAATACAAGTTATTACGAGAAACTAACTATATCTACTAATTGATTTGATTAAATATTTAAATATCGAATTAATTTATTATAATTTATATCAATTTGATTTGGTAGTATTTTTTAATTTATTTCTTTTAATGTTTTATTTTTAATTTATTCAACCAAATTCATCATGTGTATTAATTAATATACTTAATATACTAAAATTGGATTTTCTCCCAGCTAATAAAGGTGACGTGTCGATCTCTCGTGAGTCCATTTTCCCTCCAAAATGAATGAAATTTTTCATCTATTCTAAATTATTTTATAAAAAATAACTTTATTATAATTATATTATAATTAATATTTAATAAATAATATATAATT